>NC_037684.1:33024833-33196877 GCF_003255815.1 Theropithecus gelada | reverse complement strand
GCTCCCGGGTTCACGCCATTCTCCTGCCTCAGCCTCCCGAGTAGCTGGGACTACAGGCGCCCGCCACCTCGCCCGGCTAGTTTTTTGTATTTTTAGTAGAGACGGGGTTTCACCATGTTAGCCAGGATGGTCTCGATCTCCTGACCTCGTGATCCGCCCGCCTCGGCCTCCCAAAGTGCTGGGATTACAGGCTTGAGCCACCGCGCCCGGCCGAGACGGGGTTTCACCATGTTAGCCAGGATGGTCTCGATCTCCTGACCTCGTGATCCGCCCGCCTCGGCCTCCCAAAGTGCTGGGATTACAGGCTTGAGACACCGCGCCCGGCCTCTCTTGGTCTTTTATGACATTGGCACTTTTGAAAAGTACAGAGCATTTATTTTGTAGAATGTCTTTCAATTTGGGTTTGTCTAATACTTCCTCATGATTAGGCTTGGTTATTACAATCTGGTTATTCCGCTCCTTATCAGACTTTACTAGTTTTGTCATCCATTGATGATTCTTGGCTTATTCCTATAATAGTTGCAAATAGTGAGTCTTCTAACTCTTATTCCTTCTGTTTTGTTTTGTTTTTGAGATGGAGTCTTGCTCTGTCGCCCAGGCTGGAGTGAAGTGGTGTGATCTCGGTTCACTGCAACCTCTGCCTTTTGGGTTCAAGCGATTCTCCTGTCTCAGCCTCCAAGTAGCTGGGATTACAGGTGCATGCCACCAAGCCCAGCTAATTATTGTATTTTTAGTACAGACAGGGTTTCACCATGTTGGCCAGACTGGTCTCGAACTCTTGACCTCAGGCGATCCGCCCACCTAGGCCTCCCAAAGTGTGGGGATTACAGGCGTGAGCCACTGCACCTGGCCATTGCTTTTGTTATTGTTGTTGTTGTTGTTGTTGTTTTGTTTTTTTGAGATGGAGTCTCGCTCTTTCGCCCAGGCTGGAGTGCAGTGGCGCAATCTTGGCTCACTGCAACCTTTGCCTCCCAGGTTCAGGCGATTCCCCTGCCTCAGCCTCCTGGGCAACTGGGACTACAGGTGCCCGCCATCACACTCAGCTAATTTTTGTATTTTTGGTAGAAATAGAGTTTCACCATGTCAGTCAGGCTGGTCTTGAACTCCTGACCTCAAGCAGTCCACCTGCCTTGGCCTCCCAAAGTGCTGGGATTACAGGCGTGAGCGACTGCGCCTGGCCTATTGGTTGGAATTACGTTGTGAAGAAGTGCTTTTGCTTCTCCCCCGTTTGCTTATTATCACTATGGATGTTTGGGTTTGTATTTTATTCAGTGAATTATAATTATAATCTGTTACTGTCCTTATGCATTCCAGTGCTCTAGTGCTCTCATCCCAGATTTGGCTACTGAGAACTCCTTTAGGGTAATTCCATCATCCTTTTCACATCTCATTGTTTCTTGAGCACTTCCTTACCTTCAAGCACAAAAAGATGTTCTAGACGTATCTTTCCTTGTCACAATCCTGGACTCAGCCATTTCTTCAAGGAGCTCTGGCTTTTTTTTTCCTTCAAAGAGATGGGATCTTGCTCTCTGGCCCAGACTGGAGTGCAATGGTACAATTATACCTCACAGCAGCCTCAGGCTCCTGGGTTCTAGTGATTCTCCCACTTCAGCCTCCCAAATAGCTGGGACTACAGGTATGTGCCACCATGCTCAGCTTATTTTTAAAGATTTTTTTAAGAGACGGGATCTTGCTCTGTTGCCTGGGATGGTCTCGAACTTCTGGCTTCAAGCAGTCCTCCTGCCTTGGCCTCCCAAAATGCTGGGATTACAGATGTGAGTGACTGCACCTAGCCTAGCAGCTCTGGCTTATAGTGGGGACTAGTTTTTGTTTGTTTGTTTTGTTTTGTTTTTTGGTTTTTTTTTGAGACGGAGTCTCACTCTGTTGCCCAGGCTGGAGTGCAGTGGCACCATCTCGGCTCACTGCAAGCTCTGCCTCATGGATGTACACCATTCTCCTGCCTCAGCCTCCAGAGTAGCCGGGACTGCAGACACTTGCCACCATGCCCGGCTAATTTTTTTGTATTTTTAGTCGAGACAGGGTTTCACCATGTTAGCCAGGATGGTCTCGCTCTCCTGACCTCGTGATCTGCCCACCTTGGCCTCCCAAAGTGCAGGGATTACAGGCGTGAGCCACCATGCCTGGCCAGTGGGGACTAGTATTTAGAAACAAAGGTTTGAATGCTACTGGGGTACATTGCTTCTAGGCCCTCTCACTGAGCACAGCTGGGTTATATACACTCGTACATATCTATAACTATTTCTACACACATATATTAAAAATCATGCATTAATCCTAGTATCCCCAGTTCCATTTCAGCACCACTGGCTCTTCTCAGCCTTCTTAGTTCCTTCTCTAGCACTGAGAAACCTGGCTCCAACATCATTGTTCGTGGGTTTGTTCATTTCTCAATCCTGCAAGGTGCCCTCTTAAAGTTCCTGTGTCTTATCTTCAGGCAGGATGCTCTCTGCTTCCACCCAGTAATATTTCCCCAGGTCTTTTTTTTCTCCCCAGGTTTCATGGCTTGAAATAGTGCCTTCTTGGGTTCTGCTTTGAACTTTCTGCCCTCCTTGTTCTTCTTACCACCTTCTGAGCCTTGTGTTTCTCAGGTGATGCTGAACACAGAGCGGCTGATCAAGCATGCGGTGCAGGAGAGGCTGGCGGTCACTGTGTGCATCAACAAGATTGACCGACTGATCCTGGAGCTGAAGTTGCCTCCAACTGATGCATATTACAAGCTGCGCCACATTGTGGATGAGGTCAATGGATTAATAAGGTAGAAGACCCCTGGGAGTGGATTTCCTGTCCTCAGAGACTCTGGGTTTTAACCCTGAATACCTCTGGGAACAACTCTGATTTATGTCTTGACATATGTTGATGAGTTTGTTGGGCAAAACTAGAGGCACATTCTAGGACTCTGCAGGGGTCAACTCCATACTATTACCTCTGTGCCTTAACCACTTGTGATGCTTAACACATCTTCCATTTAGTATTATGATCATTACTTGGACTGTATTTAATGTCTTCTCTTTTTAGAGATAGGATCTCTGTTACCCAAGCTACAGTGCAGTGTCACAATCACAGCTCACTGCAGCCTCGAACTTCTGGGCTCAAGCAATCCTCCCACCTCAGTCTTCTGAGTAGCTGGGACCACAGGCATGTGCCACCATACCTGGCTAATTTTTTTTATTTTTGTTTTTATTTTTATTTATTTATTTATTTTTTGTAGAGATAGAGTCTTGCTATGTTGCCCAAGCTGGTCTTAAACTGACTTCAAGCAATTCTTCTACCTTGGCCTTCCAAAGTGCTAGCATTACAGATGTGAGCCACTACACCCAGTTGTTACTTGCCTGATAGCAATAATGGCAAATATTATTAGGCATGTATAGTATAAGTTAACATAATAACTTACAAGGGATGTTATAAGAAATTAAATAGATATTTGATGGAACACACTTAGCACAGTGCTTGCCATATAGCAGCTGATGCGCTGAATAATGTTAGATGCTGTTGTAGTTAACACAGTCTAAATAAATTAAGAACTGTTTGCTGTGTTTCTGTGGATATACCTGCTTCTCAACAAGATAGATTTAGGGCTTGCATTAATACATATGAGTGATGGTTATGATACTTTAGAATATAATATCAAAGAGCCTTTGAAAGAGAGGTTAAATATATCTTAAAGACAGTCTTACTACAGGCTGAAGGATGTGCTAGATGACTTCCTGCAGCCCCTTAAATGGGCCTGTGAGGAGGCCGTCCTACTGAAAGAATGCCTTTCCATTTGAGGATTGGGGATGGTACCTGTGTGGCTAGAGACGGTTACCTTCAGGAGCCTTCCCAGTGTGTAGCACTACTTTTCAAAAGGAATATCTTCACCCCATCTCTGCAAGGACTGACAATGACTAGAGCCCAACGTGACACCATGAGTCCAAAGGATGAAATGACAAATATCTTTTAATAAAAAGGCTGAAGGTGATAGCTTATGCCTGTAATCCCAGCACTTTGAGAGGTCAAGGCGGGAGGATCACTTGAGGCTAGGAGTTCAAGACCAGCCTGGGCAACATAGCTAGACTCTGTCTACAAAAAATGATTTTAAAATTAGCTTGGCATGGTGGCTTGTGTTTGTAATCCTAGCTACCTGGGAGGCAGAGGCAAAAGGATCACTTGAGCCAAGGAGTTCAGGCTTATAGTGAGCTATGATTGTGCTGTTGCACTCCAGTGCGGGTGACAGAGTGAGACCCTGTCTCTTTAAAAAAAAAAAAAAAAAAAGGCAGGAGGTGGGATAGGGCTAAATTTAACCAGATTTACTAAAACAGGAAGTCAAGAGGTCATGTTTCAAACCTCTAAACAAGAGCTCAGGCACAGTGGCTTATACCTAGAATCCCAGCACTTTGGGAGGCCAAGGCAGGAGATTGCTTGAGCCCAGGAGTTCAAGGTTCAAACCTGGGCAACATGGCATTTGTATCTCATCTCTACAAAAATTAGCCAGGCTTGGTGCTTCATGCTTGCAGTCCCAGCTACTTGGGAGGCTGAGGAGGGAGGATTGCATGAGCCTGAGAGTTGAGGCTACAATGAATTGTGATTTGCCACTGCGCTCCAGCCTGGGCAACAAGGCAAGACCCTGTCTCAAAAACAAAAGAACCTCTAAGCAAGAAAAAGCAACATAAACATATTACTTAGAAATCTGAAGGTAAATACTCTAAAAGCAGCTTTAAAAGTGTTGAAAGCAGTTGCCTCTAGGGAGCATAACTTGGGGGTAGAGGGCTGTTCTTTATAAGCCATACTTTTATTTCGGTATTGGGAAATTCCATAAGATAATGTGCCAGTAAGGCTAAGGTTGTAGATTTGATCCCCTTGTACAACTGGTTTTCTTATAAATGTTAATGAACTCAGATGCTTGTGGTTTCTGCATGGCTTTTAAGATTGAAAGTTTTAACATGGTAAAAGCCAAACACAAAAGAATAAAGAGTATGGCAGTGAGAGTAAAGAGCGGAGTTGCTTTTCTTCTTTTCCTTTCTTTTCTCTTTTTTTTTTTTTTTTTTTTTGAGACAGAGTCTCGCTCTGTCGCCCAGGCTGGAGTGCAGTGGCCAGATCTCAGCTCACTGCAAGCTCCGCCTCCCGGGTTTATGCCATTCTCCTGCCTCAGCCTCCCGAGTAGCTGGGACTACAGGCACCCGCCACCTCGCCTGGCTAGTTTTTTGTATTTTTTTTAGTAGAGACGGGGTTTCACCGTGTTAGCCAGGATGGTCTCGATCTCCTGACCTCGTGATCCACCTGTCTCGGCCTCCCAAAGTGCTGGGATTACAGGCTTGAGCCACCGCGCCCGGCCACTTTTCTCTTTTTTAAATGATGTTTATGTCTGCTTATATTTGTGAAATTGAGATTTTTCCTCAAATGTATTTCTGTATTTCTGTCTTATCACATTAGATTCATTTCCTGTGTTCTAAGGTTTTTGTCTCTGTCCTCTAGGTTTCCCCTTGTCTGTCTGGTGCAGTTAACTTTTCCAAGATTGTGCAGAATGTTCCCAACTCTGGGAAATCAGCTTGTTATTGAGAATTAGGAAACAGCTCCATCATGTCACATTCTGGGACCAGGCTGTTGGCAAAACTAAGTGTCCTGCACAAGTCCCTTCCGAGGACTGGAGAGTGACTGTGATACTGAGTTCCTGCCCTTCCCCTTGGCAGTGCATCTGGGATGCTGCAGCCTGGCACTGTGCTTACCACTGTCTCTGTTTCAGCATGTATTCCACTGATGAGAACCTGATCCTTTCCCCACTCCTGGGTAACGTCTGCTTCTCCAGCTCCCAGTACAGCATCTGCTTCACGCTGGGCTCCTTCGCCAAGATCTACGCCGACACCTTTGGTAAGTGCTGGCTGGCAGTCTGTCTCACCAGCTTCCCCTGAGTCCTGTGTGGCTTTCCTGCTGAATGGCTCAGAAATTGGCTTCGTGGCCGGGCGCGGTGGCTCAAGCTTGTAATCCCAGCACTTTGGGAGGCCGAGACGGGCGGATCACGAGGTCGGGAGATCGAGACCATCCTGGCTAACACGGTGAAACCCCGTCTCTACTAAAAAAATACAAAAAACTAGCCGGGCGAGGTGGCGGGCTCCTGTAGTCCCAGCTACTCCGGAGGCTGAGGCAGGAGAATGGCGTAAACCCGGGAGGCGGAGCTTGCAGTGAGCTGAGATCCGGCCACAGCACTCCAGCCTGGGCGACAGAGCCAGACTCTGTCTCAAAAAAAAAAAAAAAAAAAAAAAAAAAAAAAAGAAATTGGCTTCGTATCAGAGCACCCTGTTGGGGGAACATTTTATCACCTGTTATTATCACATTTGGGGGTCTTTCTGGCCTTGAGACCCTTTCTTCAGGCTAAGTGGTTTCTAAATAATAGAAAAATAAAAGTGAATAGGAGGACATGGGAGAAGAAGGAGGTCATTTTAGGAATAAAAGGCTCTCCTAGGGTGAGACAGGTTTTGTAAACAGGAATCATCCATGCCCACAGGCACTTTCAGACCTCCTCACAGGTAACATGTCTCACCGTTAGTGCTTCTAGCTAGCCGTATGGAGGCAGACATCAATTTCATGGGTCTAATTGAGAACTCATGGTGACTTTGCAGCCAGCATCTACAGGCCTCTGCTGACATGCCCAGCCGCATAATATCATGGGTTCCTGGAGCCTCAACACCAGATCTTTAAGACCAGATTCCCACTGTGAGAGACTCCCTGGCTCTTCATCTTTGCACTTCCCCAGTGACCTCAGATTCCAATAGGAATCGTGCACTGAGAGTCTTTCCTATGTTCAATGTTACAGTTCCTTAGAGGGAAGTCACTGTTATACCGTTTTTAGGGTCGAGCAGACAGGCTCCGTGAGAGGTCTCATGACCAGTAGGCAGTGGAGCACCAGCGTTTCTATTCTCGCCAGTCAGTTGTCCTGCTGCACTCTCAGCATGGGCCCTTTGCTCTTGTGAAAAAAAAGTGGGGGATTAAAGTTCAGTCTTTTTTGACTGGGTGCAGTGGCTCACACCTATAATCCCAGGACTTTGGGAATCTGAGGCAGGCGGATCACTTGAGCCCAGTAGTTTGAGACCAGCCTGGGCAACATGGCAAAACCCCATCTCTACAAAAGAATACAAAAAATTAGGCCGGGCGCGGTGGCTCAAGCCTGTAATCCCAGCACTTTGGGAGGCCGAGACGGGCGGATCACGAGGTCAGGAGATCGAGACCATCCTGGCTAACACAGTGAAACCCCATCTCTACTAAAAAATACAAAAAACTAGCCGGGCGAGGTGGCGGGCTCCTGTAGTCCCAGCTACCGGGGAGGCTGAGGCAGGAGAATGGCAGGAACCCGGGAGGCGGAGCTTGCAGTGAGCCGAGATCGCGCCACTGCACTCCAGCCTGGGCGATAGAGCGAGACTCCGTCTAAAAAAAAAAAAAAAAAATTAGCTGGCCGTGATGGCGCACACCTGTAGTCCCAGCTACTCGGGAGGCAGAGGTGGGAAGATTGCATGAGCTAGGGAGGTCAAGGCTGCAGGGAGCCAAGGTTATGCCACTGCACTCCAGTGTGGATGACAGAGTGAGACCCTGTCTCAAAGAAAAAAAGTTCAGTGATCATACTACATGGTAAGTGCATTAACAGAGGGCATAAACATTCAGTGATTCAGAGGAAGGAAAGTTTCGGTAACTAACAATGTGCGAAAGAAAGGGAGAATTTGATCATTAACAGAGGGCATAAACATTCAGTGGTTCGGAGGAAGGAAAGCTTCAGTAACTAACAATGTGGGAAAGGGGGAGAATTTGGTAATTAACAGAGTAAGGAAGAAAAAGATTTTGAGTTTAGATGAAATTTTGGTGATAACGATACTGATGGAGACAGAGAAGTCTGAAGGGGAATGCGGCTTTAGGAAAAAGCTGATGCATTCCCTTTATCCCATACAAGGGGAGAGGGGACAGTCTGACATCTGGGTAGAAATATCCAGGAGGTAGTTGGTGGTATCACTTGTCTAACTGAGTGTTACCCAATGTCTTGACTTTTTAAAGCCATAGTTCTTTGGTATAGTCTGACCAGGATTAGCAGTTATAGTCGAACTAAAAATACTAGTTGGTAAAAGATGAGCCAAAGGTTGGCTTTGGTGTTTTCTCTCGAGAGGGCTCAGTAATTGCTTACTTGAGGCCTGGGGCTAGCCAGAGCCTTATGGTGACACTGCAGTTGGAAGGTGGCCCACACTGGCAGCAGAGTTGAGCTTGTCTACATCAGGAAGGGGTGAAAGAACCATTAAATTCCCCTTCCAGAAGAGACAGGGTTTAGACGCAGATAGAGGATGCCACACAGTAGGTGACCCTGTTCCATCAAAGGAAAACATGTAACACATGCTGTTGTCCATAATTCAATCCTAGTGCTTGGTGGAGATGGAGAGGCTTGGGTTCTCATTTTGGCTCCAGCACAGCCTTGTCAACTTTGGACCAGTCTTGTCCTACTTTGTGCCTCAGTGTCCCCGTTTTCCTGTCTGGTTAGAAGGGAATTTGTGGACCCTGGAAAGGAAAGTGGTAGAAGTTCTCAGCTACGAACCACCTGTGCCACCTGAAACAGAATTTTGAACACTTTGCTAGGTAGATTATAATTGTGTGACTTCTCCCATAGGTGACATTAATTACCAAGAATTTGCTAAAAGACTCTGGGGTGACATCTACTTCAACCCTAAGACGTAAGTAGAGTATGGGACGTGACTTTCCAGAGGGGTGATCATTTATCCAGTAAGTGAGAAGAGATAGAGAAATTCTCTGAGTTCAAAGATTAAAATACCTACTTTTTTTTTTTTTTAACGTAAACTACTGTCTTTCCTCCCCTAAATGGGTTGGCTTCCTAAGCTCTGATCTGGTGAGAGACTTTTTCTCCTGAAGTCTTTACAGCCCAGCTCAGGCCTCCAGGAGGGTCATAACCATGTATCCTTCCAGTAATCTGCCTCTGGAAACTTTACAGTCACACACACATTCCTCGCCTGGGCTGCTGTTCAGATTCAGCACTTAGACAATGCCTCTTGGGATCAGCGATAGTGCCTTTTCTCCCGGGTCACTCAGAACTCTTATTTTTCCTTTTAGGCGAAAGTTCACCAAAAAGGCCCCAACTAGCAGCTCCCAGAGAAGTTTCGTGGAGTTTATCTTGGAGCCCCTTTATAAGATCCTTGCCCAGGTGAGTGTGTCAGGCCACACTGGGCAGATCTGCTCTTACAAGCACAGTGTGAAAGAGCTGGTGAACTCACACTTCACTCTGTCCCTAAACCTGCTCAGTTTTCTGTTAAGTATAAGAGTGGTTGTTGGTCACCAATTGTTCAAGAAGTAATCTTCTAGATCCAGAACACTGCAGTACTCCAAGTGCTATTAAAATCAAAGGAAAGGGGCCCGGGCATGGTGGCTCATGCCTGTAATTCTAGCACTCTGGGAAGTGGAGGTGGGCAGATTGCCTGAGCTCAGGAGCTTGAGACCAGCCTGGGCAACATGGTGAAACCCCGTCTCCGCTAAAATACAAAAAATTAGCTGGGCGTGGTGGTGGACGCCTGTAGTCCCAGCTACTCGGGAGGCTGAGGCGGGAGAATGGCTTGAACCCGGGAGGGAGAGGTTACAGTGAGCCAAGATCACGCCACTGCACTCCAGCCTGGGCGACAGAGCAAGACTCCGTCTCCAAAAAAAAAAAAAAATCAAAGGAAAGGGAGGAGGTATGAAAGAAAAGGCTTCTCCTAGAGCAGGTTTATGAACATATCTTGACTGTTGAGAAGAATGTGACACTTAGAACTAATCATTTCAGTTATGGGAATTTAACTTAGATATAATTATGAAAGTCCTCCTGGCTACTTATATAAATCAAAGTGTTTATAGCATTTTTGGTTGTTGTTTGTTTTTGTTTTTTAGAGATAGGGTCCCACTCTGTCACCCAGGCTGGAGTACAATAGCACGATCATAGCTCACTGTAGCTTCAAACTCCTAGGTTTGAGCAATCCTCCCACCTCAGCCTCCTGAGAAGCTGGGACTGCAGGCGCAAACTACCATGCCTGGCTAACTTTTTAAAACTTTTTTGTAGAGATAAGGTCTCGCTGTTATCCCCAAGCCGGTCTCAGACTTCTAGCCTCAAGTGATCCTCCTGCCTTGGCCTCCCAAAGTGCTGGGATTACAGGCAGGAGTCTACCACCTCAGCTTATAGCATTGTTTGTAACGGCAGGAAAAGGGGAAAAACAAGAAGTAAGTTAAATGTTTGTCAGTTATGCTCCTTAATCTGATTAAATGAATGATGGTACATCCCATAAAATGAACCACTTTACAACCACTAAAAGTATGTCTAGGCTGGGCATAGTGGCTCAGCCCTGTAATCCAGATGCTTTGGGAGGCCAAGGCAAGAGGATCACTTGAGCCCAGGAGTTTAAGACCAGCCTGGGCAACATGGCAAGACCCCACCTCTACTAAAAATACAAAAATTACCCAGACATAGTGGCTTATACCTGTAATCCCAGCTACTCTTGAGGCTGAGGCTGCAGTGAGCTGAGATCGTGCCACTGCACTCCAGCCTGGGTGACAGAGCAAGACTCCATCTCAAAAAAAAAAAAAAATCAACTGGGAGTGGTGGTATGTACCTGTGGTCCCAGCTACTCAGGAGGCTGAGGCCAGAGGATTGCTTGAGCCCTGGTGGTCAAAACTGCAGTGATCTATGATCACACCACTGCATTCCAGCCTGAGTGGCGAAATGAGACCCTGTCTCAGAAAAAAACAAACAAAGCGTGTTCATATGAACTTTGCTCTCATAACTGTTTGTACAATATGTGATGCTTGGCCGGGTGGGGTGGCTCAAGCCTGTAATCCCAGCACTTTGGGAGGCCGAGGCGGGTGGATCATGAGGTCAGGAGATCGAGACCATCCTGGCTAACACGGTGAAACCCTGTTTCTACTAAAAAATACAAAAAAACTAGCCGGGCGAGGTGGTGGGCGCCTGTAGTCCCAGCTATTCGGGAGGCTGAGGCAGGAGAATGGCATAAACCCGGGAGGCGGAGCTTGCAGTGAGCTGAGATCCGGCCACCGCACTCCAGCCTGGGCGACAGAGCGAGACTCCGTCTCAAAAAAAAAAAAAAAAAAAAAATGTGATGCTTGTCAGATTGAAATAATTTGTCAGGAAATGGTAAGGATTTAATTAAGCATGTGGAATGCTGAGAAGCAAAGAATATAACTTGGCCAGATGTGGTGGCTCACGCCTATAATCCCAGCACTTTGGGAGGTCCCAGTGGGCAGATCGCTTGAGATCAAGAGTTCAAGACCAGCCTGGACAACATGGCTAAACCCTGTCTGCACACAAAATAGAATTAGCTGTTGTAGTGGTGCGTGCCTATAGCCCCAACTACTTGGGGGGCTGAGGCAGGAGGATCACTTGAGCCAGGGAGACGGAGGTTGCAGTGAGCCATGATCACACCATTGCACTCCAGCCTGCGTGACAGAGTAAGACCCTGTCTGTAAAAAAAAGAATATAACGTGACATTTGTATGAATTTGTACTCCCTAAAAGATAGGACTAAAAGGGTAAAAATTACAGGAATTTTTGTACAGACCCTTCTCCCAAGATAGTAATAAAATGCGCAGGTGTTTAATAAGCACAGTGGACGCACACATATACAAAATATGTGTGGCCATTCCAGTGGACAAAACAGCAAAACCTAGCAACAAGATAAAATAGCGATTAAAATTTATTAGTCCTAAAAAATACTTAGTGTCTTATGTCAGACTGGAATGGATTAATAAAAAAAATTTATAGAGCCTGCCTCAGTAGAGACCTTGAGTCTGCTGAGGATGATTTAGCTTGGCCCTGCCCTGATAGGATCCACAGCCAGGTGACCTTTTTTGGTTCCTTCCAGTGCACAATGACCCTCTAAATCTGAGAAGTCTGTAAATAGACTTCTATTTAATAGGTGAGGAGGTTCCTGAGTGGGATGAGATGCTGCTTTTCAGACACCAGGGGGCAGCACTAGGAGTAATCAATCTGAGTGCTTGGTTTATTAGCTGGGGTGGGTATGTAACCAAGTTGGCTTTGCCTGTGGTTTGAAGGGTAGGTAGCAGAGATGCCGCTGAAACAAAACTTTTGTCCTTGCCAAGAGCTTTGTCTCCATAGAAGAGAGCCTTGTGCAGGAGTTCTTCAGCTATTTCTTTGGCCTTTCCTTGTCTCCCTCTAGCACCATGCTCAGGCTCTCACTACAGCTGACATGGTATCTTATACCCTCACAGGTTGTGGGTGACGTGGACACCAGCCTCCCACGGACCCTAGATGAGCTTGGCATCCACCTGACAAAGGAGGAGCTGAAGCTGAACATCCGCCCCCTGCTCAGGCTGGTCTGCAAAAAGTTCTTTGGCGAGTTCACAGGTAGTAACGTGCTTATGGCCCCTTAACTCTGTCATCCTCGTGCCCTGCCACAGGTATCACAGCAACTTTTTCTCATGCTGCAATGGAGGTCAGAGGTCTGAGGATCTTTTCAACAAACTACAGATGGAGATGCAGAACACTGGTGTTTTTCCTAGCTGCTTTCCTTAGTGGATGATGGCACACATTCTATCTTGGGCACCAAAAGGAATTACATTTTCCTGCCAGGAGGAGTGTTCAAGTAAATGAGATGGGGAGGCAGGCTCTGTGGTTCTGGTGTATTTTCCAGGGGTCAGCCGGGAACATGGATGCTTGGGTGGTATGAAATAGTGCAAAAAGTGCTAGGCTAGGATTTGGGAGACTTGGTTAGTTACACAGAAGGCAGGTGATCAGCAGAAAGACACTGGACTGGTTGAAAAAAACCACCTGAGCCTGTCTCGATCCTGCCCTGGCCATTCCATGAGATGACGCTGGGCAAGCCACCTAATTCATCGTGACTCTCATTTGTTTTTTTTTTTTTTTTTTTTTTTTTTGAGACGGAGTCTCGCTCTGTCGCCCAGGCTGGAGTACAGTGGCCGGATCTCAGCTCACTGCAAGCTCCGCCTCCCGGGTTTATGCCATTCTCCTGCCTCAGCCTCCTGAGTAGCTGGGACTACAGGCGCCCGCCACCTCGCCCGGCTAGTTTTTTGTATTTTTTAGTAGAGACGGGGTTTCACCGTGTTAGCCAGGATGGTCTCGATCTCCTGACCTCATGATCCACGCGTCTCGGCCTCCCAAAGTGCTGGGATTACAGGCTTGAGCCACCGCGCCCGGCCGTGACTCTCATTTGTTATCTGTAAAATCAGGGAAGTGTAAAGGGTGATGGCTGAGGGTCTTCTCAGCAGTCTCTGATTCTAAGTCCAGTGGGAATGAGGTGTCTGGGCCCCCAAGGTGTGTAGTTTTTTTTGTTTGTTTTGTTTCTTTGTTTTTTGTTTTTTTTTTTTGAGATGGAGTCTTTGCTCTGTCACCCAGGCTGGAGTGCAGTGGCGCGATCTAGGCTCACTACAAGCTCCGCCTCCTGGGTTCACGCCATTCTCCTGCCTCAGCCTCCCGAGTAGCTGGGACTACAGGCGCCCGCTACCACGCCTGGCTTTTTTTTTTTTTTTGTATTTTTAGTAGAGACGGGGTTTCACCGTGTTAGCCAGGATGGTCTTGATCTCTTGACCTTGTGATCCGCCCGTCTCGGCCTCCCAAAGTGCTGGGATTACAGGCTTGACCCATCGCACCCGGCCTGGTGTGTAGTTTTAATAGCTTATATTGGTCTGCCCACCAGTCTGACACACTAGATACCATTGAAGGCAGACACGCCTATCCCAGTGTGCTCACGGGGGTTCCCACTTGTGTGGTTTATTAATGTGTTTGGAAAACGGGTAACTTATTGAATAGAGATGCATGCGGTGTTTCTCAATGGGAGTCAGGTCAGGAATTGTTTTAAGTAGGTGTTAGATGGGGTGCTTATTTTGTTCCATGTAAATGCGTATAGCCAATAAAAGTTCATAGATCGATGTACTTTAAACTTGCTGTCAGTGGAGTTTCAAGGAACCATGTACCACTGATACCTACTTCTTGCTCTTTTCCGGCATCAGGGTGACTCCAAATCTTTTAGCAGCACGTTCCCAGAAAGCAGGCTATCAACTTTGCCCCTAGAATCACAGTGCCAGAGCTTTTAGTCCCCGCACTTTGAGCTTTCTGACCATTGTGAATGGTTGAGTAACTCCTGCTCGTGCTCCCCGGGGGGCATGTAGTAATGGCTTTCTCTTTTCCATCCACAGGCTTTGTGGACATGTGTGTGCAGCATATCCCTTCTCCAAAGGTGGGCGCCAAGCCGAAGATTGAGCACACCTACACGGGCGGTGTGGACTCCGACCTCGGCGAGGCTATGAGTGACTGTGACCCTGATGTAAGGGCACGTGGCTCCCCGGTTCTCTGATTTTTTTTTTCCTTTCCTGTGTGGGGATACTGATTTCTGGTCACAGGAGTCATGCCCTCTTTGCCACCCTAGCCTCCCCATCCCCATGGGTACAGTCAGGCCTGAATGCAAAGCCTAATGTTGCCGCTGCTAGTGTCATGACCTTGCGAACATTACTCACATTTCCTGAGCCTCAAGGCCTTGGTCTATAACATGAGCATAATAAAATGTGAGCGGTTGTTATGAGATTTAAATAAGATTAAGGAAGTGTTACGATTGTGTTCAGCATGTTGCCTGGCAGATACTAAAGATTCAACAAATGGTAGCTAATCTTGTCAGTCCTGGCTTTTAAAAACATCTTTGCCAGCCATTTCTTAGGCTGTCTAGTTTCTCGTCATAAATACACAGCCAGTTGAGAATTGAGTTACATCTTAAGAGGAAATTTGGGACAGTAAGCAATCTTGTCAGTAGTGCCGGTCTGCCATCTTAAATCTGCGTCTCTTCCTCAATGCTCTTATCTTCCCAAAAAGAAAAAAGGAAGAGAATATTTTTGCTCTGCCATGTCTCCTATTCAGCCTCCTTAGAGGGATGGGGTACAACCTAGTTTGGAGATGAGATTACTTCATCTTTCTCTAGCTCCTCATAGAGCTCATGTCCTTGCTGTCAAGGAAGATGGTGGGGAGTAGTACTTCCCCGGAGGGTAGATGTGGTTGAAGCTGCACCCTGTCCCCTCTTCCAGGGCCCCCTGATGTGCCACACTACTAAGATGTACAGCACAGATGATGGAGTCCAATTTCATGCCTTTGGCCGGGTGCTGAGTGGCACCATTCATGCTGGGCAGCCTGTGAAGGTACTGGGGGAGAACTACACCCTGGAGGATGAGGAAGACTCCCAGATATGCACTGTGGGCCGCCTTTGGATCTCTGTGGCCAGGTACTGCCAACCAGAGCCCCAGGGGTATGCCTTGGTGTCTGTCCAGGGACTGCCCCCAAGGAGCTGGAAGGGGTGATCCTCCTTGGAAGTAGTTGCAAGTCTCTGTGCAAGAGGGGGTAAAGCGGCTCTCTATCTGCAGGGCTATTGACTTCTAGTTCTTCCTATCCAAGGTTTGTTGGGGCCAAAGGCAGCTACTGTTGGAATAGTGCCAGAAACTTTGCCTTTGCACTTTGGGTGGCTTGTGTGAACTTTTTTTTTTTAGCCCTATTTGTTTGTTTGTTTGTTTTGAGACAGGGTCTCACTCTGTTGCCTAGGCCAGAGTGCAGTGGCACAATCTCAGCTCACTATAGCCTCTGCCTCCTGGGCTCAAGCAGTCCTTCCACCTCAGCCTCCCAAGTAGCTGGAACTACAAGCACACACCACCACGTCTGGCTAATTTTTTAATTTTTTTGTAGAGACAACGTTTCACTATATTGCCCAGACTGGTCTCCAACTCCTGGGCTCAAGTGATCCTCCCACCACAGCCTCTCAAAGTGTTGGGATTACAGGTGTGAGCCACCACAGGCCGTCTTAAAGCCCTTTTGAAAGCATGAAGCTTGTATGAACTTTTGTAGCAAGATTTCCATTGTTACTCATTTTAACTCTCTTTCCATTTCCTTTCCTCTGTTCCTTAAGTCATAATCTTTGTGTTTCTTCCCAAAAGAAATTGTTTCCCAACCTCCACTGTCTATGCTTTGACCAAGAGAGAAGGATTCACTGGAAACCTTGTAGCATCCCAATCTGCAGAGTCACAAACTTAGCTTGGGCCTCTGGGCTACTTGGCAGTTTATGAGTTTGGCTTCCCAGTTGACAAGTTAAACGAAGACATTTGTGTTCCCTAAGGTGGCTACTCTACCTCAATGATGGCCCCTTTTGTCAAATCCACCCTAAATGCCAAAAGGCAGAATATTGAAGAGCTGGGAAAGTGGAAGTTTTCTGTGATGCTTTTTTTTTTTTTTTTTGAGACAGTCTCACTCTGTCGCCCAAGCTGGAGTGCAGTGGCTACGATCTCAGCTTACTGCAAGCTCCGCCTCCTGGGTTCACGCCATTCTCCTGGCTCAGCTTCCCATGTGACTGGGACTACAGGCACCCACCACCACACCCGGCTAATTTTTTTGTATTTTTAGTAGAGACCGGTTTCACCATATTCGCCAGGATGGTCTCGATCTCCTGGCCTTGTGATGCCTGCCTCAGCTTCCCAAAGTGCTGGGATTAAAGGCGTGAGCCACCGTGCCCGGCCTTTTTTTATTTTTTATTTTTCTTGCTCTGTCACCCAGGCTGAAGTGCAATGGCGTGATCTTGGCTCCCTGCAACCTCTGCCTGCCGGGTTCAAGCAATTCTCCTGCCTCAGCTTCCCAAGTAGCCAGGGTTATAGGTTTGCACCACCACGTCCACCTAATTTTTTGTATTTTTGGTTGAGATAGGTTTCACCATGTTGGCCAGGCTGGTCTCAAACTCCTGACCTCAGGTGATCCACCTGCCCGCCTCAGCCTCCCAAAGCACTGGGATTATAGGCATGAGCCACCACGCCTGGCCTTCTGTGATGCTTTTGCTAGCCCCTTACAGTGGACACCTTGGGCAGCAGCTTTTTACCATGAGCTTGCAGTTGGAGTAAGATTTTCCTGTTATGTCCTCACAGAAATACCTTGTACTTTTCTTTCGTAATACTCATCAGTTTGTAACCACATCCATGTGTGGATAATGATTGTTTACTGTATCTCTCCCCTGCTAGAATGTATCTGTTTTGCTCACCTCTGCTCTTGGCATGCAGCAAGTACTCAGTAAATTTTTGTGGAATAGGCCGGGTGTGGTGGCTTACACTTGTAATCCTAGCACTTTGGAAGGCTGAGGCAGGAGGATCGCTTGAGCTCAGGAGTTCAAGACCAGCCTAGACAACATGACAAAACCCCATCTCTACAAAAAATACAAAAATTAGTTGGGCATGGTAGCACGTGCCTGTAGTCCCAGCTACTTGGGGGGTGACGCAGAAGGATCACTGGAACCTTGGAAGTTTGAGGCTGCAGTGAGCCAAGATGGTGCCACTGCACTCCAGCCTGGTAACAAAGTGAGATCCTGTCTCAAAAAAAAAAAAAAAAAAATTAGGGAATGAATGCTCCGCTTAAGTTTCACTGCTGCTTATTGGATATTGCTTCAGGTACCACATCGAGGTGAACCGCGTTCCTGCTGGCAACTGGGTTTTGATTGAAGGTGTTGATCAACCAATTGTGAAAACAGCAACCATAACCGAACCCCGAGGCAATGAGGAGGTAGAGTTTCTGAAAAGACCAACTGGGTTGGCTTAAGCTAGATGGTCCCAGGGACACACATAGGCACAAACGGGACTAATCCAGAGTCATTGCCATGTCCTGGTTCCAGGCTTAGCCTTCTAGATATGAGCCTGCTGGATTCTCCCTATACTCAGCTCAGATGCGAGGAATTAGGACGGGTGCCTTTTATTCTTTTCCTCCTCTCTTTGTTCTGCCAGAATACCTGTGAAGAAATGGCCCTTCGGGTTACCCCCACTCAGCACGAGGCTCCTGGTTGGGGAATACATAGTCTGATCCTAAGCAAGTCCTCTTCTCCTCTCATACCTCTGCACTTTCTGTGCCTGCTCATGTCGGTTGCCCTCAATCCTTTGTGCTTTGGATCTCAGGCTCAGATTTTCCGGCCCTTGAAGTTCAATACCACATCTGTTATCAAGATTGCTGTGGAGCCAGTCAACCCCTCAGAGCTGCCCAAGATGCTTGATGGCCTGCGCAAGGTCAACAAGAGCTATCCATCCCTCACCACCAAGGTATGCCCATGACCTGCAGCAGCCCTCAAGCCCCACTGTCCCCAGCTGAATGGGCGGAGCTCCACGCCACTTCACATCCATCAGGTGTTCGTGATCTGCTGCTTCCAGCAACCCATGTCAGGAGCAATCCCAGCCCGTGGCTGTCATGTGAAGGCAGGACAAGACCTGTGTGTATGTGTGTGTGTGTCATAAAACAAGACCTGTGCAGGAGGGGGCAATTGGAGGGGTGTAGGACAAGGGTGTGTGTGTGTGTGTGTGTGTGTGTATGTATTTGTGTTCCCAGATGTCTTTAGCTGGAAAAAATATATTTCTTTTTTTTTTTTTTTTTTTTTTGAGACGGAGTCTCGCTGTGTCACCCAGGGTGGAGTGCGGTGGCCGGATCTCAGCTCACTGCAAGCTCCGCCTCCCGGGTTTTTACGCCATTCTCCTGCCTCAGCCTCCCGAGTAGCCGGGACTACAGGCGCCCGCCACCTCGCCCGGCTAGTTTTTTGTATTTTTTAGTAGAGACGGGGTTTCAGCGTGTTAGCCAGGATGGTCTCGATCTCCTGACCTCGTGATCCGCCCGTCTCGGCCTCCCAAAGTGCTGGGATTACAGGCTTGAGCCACCGCGCCCGGCCCAAAAATATATTTCTTAATGAGTATGCTTTGAATTGATTTTCTCGAGAAGAGAAGGAAAAGTGAGTTGTTACTCTGATCCTTGTACACTATGAGCCTGCCAGTGTACCTTTCCAGGTAGCAGGCCAGGAGGGCTAAAGGGCTAGTTTACGTCCATGGATGTACGGTAGAGTTTGACCTAAATCATTAAGATGGGAATTAAATCTTTGACTTCACACCTAGTAGCACCGTGCCGAGTGGTCCTGGTGTCTTGGGGACCCACTCATAGGCAGATGCTCCTCACTGAACCTTCTTGAAGAGACTGGAACAGATGCTAAATAGTAGCTGTTTCTGATAGGCACCTTCTTGTGGGCTCTGACCTTGATTTTGTTTGTATGTGTTTTTGCTGGCATAAGAGAATCCAGGCTGTGACTGCCAGGACTGTTGTGTTTCAGGTGGAGGAGTCTGGCGAGCATGTGATCCTGGGCACTGGGGAGCTCTACCTGGACTGTGTGATGCATGATTTGCGGAAGATGTACTCGGAGATAGACATCAAGGTACAGCAATATCTGGCCGGGAGCTGGGTTCACAGTCCAGACTTTGACAAGTGACCAAATCCTTGAATTCCTGGGAAGCTCCAAGGGAAAAGAGAGTACATGTGTTTGTGAAAACCATGATCTGTTGCTCCTTATATGGGAGGGTTTTTGAGAACTGATTTGCCCCCTTCTGCTGTGTCATACATTTAAAATCAAGGCACAGCCGTGCTTGGTGGCTCACTCCCAGCACTTTGGGAGGCCGAGGTGGGAGGATTGCTTGAAGCCAGGAATTCAAGACCAACCTGAGCAACAAAGTGAGACCTTGTCTCTACAAAAATTAAAATAAAAGAATTAGCCAGGCCGGGCATGGTGGTCCATGCCTGTAATCGCAACACTTTGGGAGACTGAGGTGGGAGGATTGCTTGAGCCCAATTTGAGACCAATCTGGGCAACATAATGAAACCTCGTCTCTGCAAACTGGCCGAGTGCAGTGGCATATACCTGTAGTCCAGCTACTCGGGGGCTTAGGTGGGAGGATCACCTGAGCCTAGAAGGTCGAGTTTGCAATGAACCATGATTATGCCATTGCTCTCCATCCTGAACCCAGGAGGTCATGGCTGCAATAAGCAATGATTGTGCCATTGCTCTCCTTTTTGAGGTGGAGTCATACCCTGTCTCAAAAAACTAAAAAATAAAAATTATATGTGGTGGCTTATACCTATAATCCCAGCTACTCCAGAGGCTGAAGCAGGAGGATTGCTTGAGCCCAGCAGTTCGAGGCTGCGGTAAGCTATGATCATGCCACTGCACTCTGGCATGGGTGACAGAGCAAGACCTTGTCTCAAAAAATAAATACATTGAAAAATAATAAAACAGGCCACGCATGGTGGCTCACGCCTGTAACCCCAACACTTTGAAAGGCCAATGTGGTTGGATTGCTTGAGGTCAGGAGTTCAAGACCAGCCTGACCAACATGGTGAAACCCCATCTCTACTAAAAATACAAAAATCAGCCCAACGTGGTGGTGGGCACCTGTAACCCCAGCTACTCGGGAGGCTGAGACAGGAGAATTGTTTGAAACCGGGTAGCAGAGGTTGCAGTGAGCCAAGATCGCACCATTACACCCCAGTCTGGGTGATAGGGCGAGACTCTGTCTCAAAAATAAAAGTTCCCAAGCCAAAGTTATTCTTGGTGCTTTGTTAGGGAAGTAATTGCACAATTAACCCATGGGTGGTGATTAGGTCTCAGAGTGGGTGGTTTCAAGGAGAGAGTGGGGACTGTCTCTCCCGGATTCTTTGTCAAGCCTTGATGTAGCCCCTCAAACCGTATATTGCTTGGCCTCTTTGTCCTAGTTGAGACGTATTTTCTCCAAGGCCCTGTGGAGACCCTCGGTACTCCTCTTAGACTCCTCTACTGATGTATCTAGGAAGCACTGGTGTCATAGAAAACACTAGGTTTCCTGGGCAGCAGACCATGTTGGGGCTTCAGGGCAGAGCTTCACTCAGACGCTGTGGGTTGAGAATGGCACGGGTGCACACCAGTGGGTCTCTAGCACCAGCTCTGTCAGACCCATGGGGGTTGTTCAGTGAATGGTGGTGGACGGCCAAACGGATGCTGAGAGCTATCTTGGAAGACTAGAATTAAGATAAGGCCCTAGTTTGATATCCCACTTATTCTTGGCTCAGGAATCTAATTTCTTTACTACAGTAAATTTTCTCGGGCTTTTTGGTGATGGTTTGGACAGCTCTTTTAACCTGCTGTTGTACTTGTCACTTGTGCTGATTAAGGCAGTTGGGATTTTCACAGAGGTAGTGTCAAGGGAGCTTCTGAATTCCCTTAGGTAAATGGTTGCCCTTCCAACAAAATTAGACCTCGCTTCAGTAATTTATTTTCTATTTCCCAGGTGGCTGACCCAGTTGTCACGTTTTGTGAGACGGTGGTGGAAACATCCTCCCTCAAGTGCTTTGCTGAAACTCCTAATAAGAAGTAAGCTGGGAGCACAGTGTCCCCGGGACTGCAGCCTCCGGGACACTCTCTCTCCTTTATCTTCCACCTCCACCCCCACCATGAGCACTGTGCACAGAGACCTCTACATCTCAGAATGGGGGGTGCTTACAATACTTGAGTTTCACTCCAGCCCTCTCAGCCCTTCTGCCTTTGAACGCAATGCCATGGGATTATTCACCTTGGATATTCCCAAGAGGAGTTTCATAACTGCCACTTCACCTCTATAAAATAACTATCTTAAAAGTTTACTCCAAACCTTACTCGCTTTTTGTTTTTTGGGTTTTTTTTTTTTGACACAGGCTGGAGTGCAGCCTCGACTTGCTGGGCTGAAGCAGTCCTCCCAAGCAGCTAGGACTGTGGGTACACACCATGCCATCTGTTAATTTTTTTATTTTTTGTTGTCCAGTCTGGTCTTGGACTCTTGGGCCCAAGTGTTCCCCCCACCTTGGCCTCCCAAAATGCCGGGATTACAGGCGTGAGCCACTACGCCCAGCTGTTTGTTTTTAAGAGGCAGTGTGTTGCTGTATCACCCAGATTGGAGTGCTGTGGTATGAGCCATAGCTCACTGCAGCCTCAAATTCCTGGGTTTAAGTGATCCTCCTGCCTTGGCCTCCCAAAGTGCTGGGATTATAGGTCTGAGCCACCACACTTGGCCCCCGTGGCTTTCACTGATATCACTTCCTCAACTGTCCATCTTGTTACCCTTTTCTTAGGAATGCCTCTTCTGCTGTTCTGTTAGCCGTCCTTACCACCCATTTCCATTCTGACCAGGAACAAGATCACCATGATTGCTGAGCCTCTTGAGAAGGGCCTGGCAGAGGACATAGAGAATGAGGTGGTCCAGATTACATGGAACAGGTGAGAAGAGGGCTCTGACACCAGGATCGAAAGGAGGCGGGGATGTCGCAGCTTACCTGCTGGGTCTCTAAGAGCACACATCTTTCTGGGAAGCATTTATGTCTTTGCCGTTGCTCTTGTTCTGGGCACAGTGGGTAGGATGAGGTGACTGTCTTCCAGGAAGGGAGGGTCTATGGCTCCAGGACCAGCAATCACAGAGCTGGCGGACAGCTCCATTGTCCCCCTCCTTTCCCCAGGAAGAAGCTGGGAGAGTTCTTCCAGACCAAATACGATTGGGATCTACTAGCTGCCCGTTCCATCTGGGCTTTTGGCCCTGATGCGACTGGCCCCAACATTCTGGTGGATGATACTCTGCCCTCTGAGGTACAGCAGAACTGATGGGAACCGGGTGGCAGTCTCTTACCTCTGGAGTGGAAGAAACTACAAAGTGTTCTTTTCCCAAAAGTATCTTGTGTCCTCTGATGAAGGACAGTATCCCCTTACAGGCACATCTATCTTCTCCCTCTAAACGCTTCAGCTGTTGCCAGGGTGACTGCTAAGGAGGCCTCATGTTTCTCTGTAGGTGGACAAGGCTCTTCTTGGCTCAGTGAAGGACAGCATCGTTCAAGGTTTCCAGTGGGGAACAAGGGAGGGCCCCCTCTGTGATGAATGTAAGTCCACCAGCACTCCCCCACCCCAGTCCTCGAGGGTCCTTGCAGCCAGGCATATGAGTGGGATGGGCTCACCATCTTTAGGACCCGGCAGGAGAAGCAGCTTGGGGTACACAGGACCATCCCGTGTCCTGGGCCAGCTTCTTCCCTTCTTCCTTATCCTGGTGGTGTAGCCTGGAAATTTAAGTCATTTCTAAACTGTCATTGGCTCCTCATTTCTGAGAAGGGTTTGGCCTTGGACATATTTGAGAAGAGATACCAAGAGGATGATGAGATTGGAGTGGTTAATAGACCTTGATTGGGCTTCGTGCACCAAATGTACAATTCTGGAATTCTACATCCACAAAAATGTAAATATGTGCAGAAGAAATAAATAAACTTCTAGGAAAGCTCTATGTCTGAGCATAGCCTGAAGCAAACACTAAGAACCTATGCTTAACTTCTGACCTCTGCCATGGGCCTTGCTTATTCAGTTAGAACGCCCACCTCCCATGTGATTTTTGTATCATGTCTTTCATAACTGCAAGACAGCTGCAGTGTTGCAGGAGACTGCTACTCCACCATGGCCCCATGACAGGCCCAGAACCTCTCCCCAGTCACTGCCTCCACCTCCTTTACAGTGATTCGGAACGTCAAGTTTAAGATCCTGGATGCAGTGGTTGCCCAGGAGCCCCTACACCGGGGCGGGGGCCAGATCATCCCCACAGCCAGGCGAGTCGTCTACTCTGCCTTCCTCATGGTAAGAGAATGGGGCTGTAGGAGACCATCTGCTTCGCTGAACTGTGGACTAAGTGAAGGAGCAAGTGGGACTATAGGCCCTCAGCCTTCCCTAAGCTGAGGGACCTTTCTTCTTGCTCTGCTGCAGGCTACTCCTCGTCTGATGGAGCCTTACTACTTTGTAGAGGTCCAGGCCCCTGCAGATTGCGTCTCTGCAGTTTATACTGTCCTGGCCAGGCGCAGGTGAGCAGCTCCAGCCCCAGGCATATTAGGAAGAGTGCTGAGAGCAAGAGCAGAACAAGAGTCACCTCGGCTCCTGCAGGGAGGAGAGGTTGGCCTCCCCTACCCTCCTCACTCTGGAAACCCTGTGAGCTGATTTTCCAGAAAGAAGTAGGAACAGAGGGAGGCAAGCCCCAGCTTTTCTGCAGATTAAAATTGGACATTTCTCCATCCTGGCTAACAAGGTGAAACCCCGTCTCTACTAAAAATACAAAAAATTAGCCGGGCGTGGTAGCAGGCACCTGTAGTCCCAGCTACTCAGGAGGCTGAGGCAGGAGAATGGCGTGAACCCGGGAGGCGGAGCTTGCAGTGAGCCAAGATGGCACCACTGCACTCTAGCCTGGGTGACAGTATGAGGCTCCATATCAAAAAAAAAAAAAAATAGACATTTCTTTGGGATCCCCTCCTCACAGAGCTGTTGGAGGAAGTGCTGAGGCAAGTCAATGATGGAAATGTCTTTGGGCTCTTGTCCCATCGCCGTCCCACTCCTGTCCTCTGCTCAGAGGTTGCTGCCACTTTGACTTCCACAGGGAATTATACTGAGAGCCCTGAGCCTTTTCTGCTTTCTGTAGAACATTCTTGGTTACTCTTTTTTTGATGGTAACTCTGGGGTGGAATGCATTTGGGAACAGCAAATGCTGGATTGCTTCTTGGCTTTTGGCCTGTGTGTGGCTAGAGACTCAGCCTTTGTTTTTCTCTCTCAGGGGTCACGTGACTCAGGATGCACCCATCCCAGGCTCCCCTCTGTACACCATCAAAGCTTTTATCCCAGCCATCGACTCTTTTGGCTTTGAGACTGATCTTCGGACTCACACCCAGGGACAAGCCTTTTCTCTGTCTGTCTTCCACCATTGGCAGGTGAGAAAACAATGCAAGCTGGCGGATTTGGCTTCCCACCTCTGCAAGCCTCATCCCCTCTGTCCTGATCCCCCTCCAAGCCTTAAGTGAGGTGTACAGCATCCTAGAGAAGAGTCCTCTTCTGGGTTGCATGTATTCAGGGCAACTTGAATCTGTGTCTCTCAGTTTAAAATAAAAAAGAATAGAAATAATAGGGCCGGCTGTGGTGGCTCACACCTATAATCCCAGCACTTTGGGAAGCCGAGGCGGGCAGGTCACCTGAGGTCAGGAGTTCAAGACCAGCTTGACCAACATGGAGAAACCCCATCTCTACTAAAAATACAAAATTAGCCGGGCGTGGTGGCGCATGCCTGTAATCCCAGCTGCTTGGAAGGCTGAGGCAGGAGAATCACTTGAACCCGGGAGGTGGAGGTTGCAGTGAGCCGAGATCATGCCATTGTACTCCAGTCTGGGAGACAAGCGAAACTCTGTCTCAAAATAATAATAATAATAAGTAATAAATTTTAAAATAAATAAGAAGAGTCCTGCTTCTGGGCCTGAATCTTCTGGGAATTCTGCCTGGGCCATCTGAAATTCCTTTGCCTTTTAGATTGTGCCTGGTGATCCTCTGGATAAGAGCATTGTCATCCGCCCCTTGGAGCCACAGCCGGCTCCTCATCTGGCCCGGGAATTCATGATCAAAACCCGCCGTAGGAAGGTATGTCTCCCTTGGGCCTGTTGCCATCCTTTAACCTCCTAGGACTCTCAGAAGCAGGATCTCCCTCTCTTTCTTTTGGCCCCTTTTCCTAAGGGACACTTTTCCAGTGTAGAGATATGATCTGTATACTCCTTAGACAACCAAACCTGGACCCCAGTCTCATTGGGAAAGGAGAGCCTTATCCTCCCATGTGATAGTACCCTAAAGGCAGGACTCCTGAAACACCACCACCTACATTCCAGCCACCACTAGCCTCCCCACTGAGCACAGGTCTTGGTTGGTCTCCCCGCTCAGTCTGCGACCACCTCAGGCTTTCTTGATTTGCCCTATTCCCTGCAGGGCCTCAGTGAAGATGTGAGCATCAGCAAATTCTTCGATGATCCTATGTTGCTGGAGCTTGCCAAACAGGATGTTGTGCTCAATTACCCCATGTGAGTGCACGGACTCCTGGGAGCTCCTGCTCCCTACAGTGGGCTACAACTCCTGTACTTGAAGCTGAGACCTCGTATGATGTTGACGTGGCCTTGGTGTTGTCAGAGTGTCTGGAAGCTGCTGCTGCCATCTTGAACAACTCACCAACCTCCAACCCAGAGCCCCAGTGAGAGAGGAGCATTTGGCCTCCTGCTTCCTTCTGTGGCCTCTGCCAGGCTCCTTTCCCAAGGGAAAGAGGAGCTTGGGCTCACAGAAAGAGAAAGGGATGAAACCCCAAGGGGCCCTATCTTTGGGATTTACATGGAATTTTATTTTCTACAAGTTTGACCTTAGCCGTGGTTTGCAAGTGAACAGAACATTCTGACCTCTGTCTTGCTCTGCTTCTTTCATCCCCGTCTCCCCTGCCCCTTCTGGTGCTGGTGCTTACATTCTGAATATATGTCATCTCCCAAGAGGCTTCACTGCCTCTGCTTCCAGCTGCATCCTCCTTCCTGCCTGGGTCCCCAGGGAAGCTGCCTGCCTTTTAATTCAGTGTTCCCATGAGCACCAAGGCCCCATTATTGCCCCCCTTGCTCCCACTCCGTGCTGCTTCTGGGTGGGACCTAAGATGGCTTGGGAGTTGTTGGGTTCTTGGGATCAGAGGTCTACCCCACCACCTCCTCAGGAAACTACTGCCTCCCCTAAGAATCTCCCTTGCCCTGGAGTAGGGGGCCAGAGCCCTTTGATTTCCAGACACTCCAGGTCCTCTCCCCAGCCACTGCCAATCCTTTACTCTATTCTCCCCCAGTGAAAAAGAGTCAGTTGATTTTCCTCAAAGCTACTTTATTAGGAACGTACTAGGGATTGATTTAGGGGAGTCGGACGGCCCCGGCTCCTATAGGAGTCCTACTTCTCTCCAGTATCCTGTGCCATCCTCTTGATGTAATCACTGTACGTTGTGTACACAGCACCTGTGTGAGGGAAAAGAAATAGTGCCCCTTGGCATCAAACCCTTTACCCATCCTCTGGCTCTCTCAGGTATCCCAGGGGTTCACCTCTAGCTACTCCCTTGAGAGTCCAGCTTCCTGCTCATCTTTCTGCCCCAGGTCCCAACAGCTGCTCCAAGCATCTGACCACACAGCCTGGGGAAACCACCCATCTGACAGTTCACAAAACACTTTCACATGTATTGTGTATCTGAGAAACCTTACAGCAGTCTGCGAGGTAGGCAAGCCAGGGGTGGTTATTGTCATATTACACATCAGGAAACTGAGGCTCAGTGGGAAAGATTTGTCCACTGTCACACAGGTAGCAAGTAGCTGGCTGCTTTTTAATGTCAAGAGGAAGAGAAATTCAACATATGTTCTGTTGCATGATTTTTCTCACCCCTAGGGCAAACTGTCATGAGACACTGTGCACTGTCCTCACAGGCCTGGGACAGGAGCCTAAACAGGGAAAATGGCTCAGTATAGGGGCTTCACCAAGGACGTGATGTGGATCCCAGAACAGGAACCTAAGTCACAGTCCTTTTTTTTAATTTATTTTTTTAATTTTTGAGACAGACTCTCACTCTGTCACCCAGGCTGGAGTGCAGTGGTGGATCTCTGCCCACTGCAGCCTCCACCTCCCAGGTTCAAGCAATTCTCCTGTCTCAGCCTCCCGAGTAGCTGGGACTACAGGCATCTGCCACTAACATGCCCAGCTAATTGTATTTTTAGTAGAGACCGGGTTTCACCATGTTGGCCAGGATGGTCTCGATCTCCAGACCTCATGATCTGCCCGCCTCAGCCTCCCAAAGTGTTGGGATTACAGGCATGAACCTCCACACGCAGCCAAGTCACAGTCCCTTTAACTGTTGGGACTTAAAGACCTACAGACTCTGCATAATTGGTTTTGCCCTCATTCTCCTGCGACCCCACAAAGCCACTCACCTAGCATGATTGCACCCACTGCACAGGCCTGCGCTGCCACTCGGGTGTGAATCAGGTGTATGGACATCTTGGTGGAACCACGAGACCTCAGCCGGTAAATCCTGTATGCTGCTACCACCAAGCAGCCTCCTAAGCCTGTGGGCAGAGAACACAGCCCCTGGGCCATGGCCACAATGCACAGCACTCCCCTGATGAGACATACCAGGCAGGCTGGGCACCTGGATAAACAGCTGCTTTTATGCAGCATCTGGTGGTTGGGGTTGCGGGGGACCTAGGGGGATCATTAGAATATTGAGTCATTGCCAGGGTGTGGTGGCTCATGCCTATAATCCCAGCACTTTTTTGAGACCAAGGCAGACAGCTCACCTGAGGTTGGGAATTAGAGACCAACCTGACCAACATGGAGAAACCCGGTCTCTACCAAAAATACAAAATTAGCCGGGTGTAGTGGTGCATGCCTGTAAATCCCAGCTACTCAGGAGGCTGATGCAGGAGAATCACTTGAACCCAGGAGGCGGAGGTTGTGGCGAGCTGAGATTGTGCCACTGCACTCCAGCTGGGGCAACAAGAGTGAAACTCCGTCTCAAAAAAAATAATAATATTGAGTTGTTGCCCTTCAATGGTGTTCTCAAAGTGGCTGCCTCCCTCCAGTGACGCCCCTCCCCCAAATACAAATAGCTGATCACCACCAGTGACGCCCCTCCCCCAAATACAAATAGCTGATCACCACGACACAGCCCCTGCCCACCAATTTGCTCCGCCCTGGGCCCTTCTCCAGCCACACTGCTGGCTCCCACCTCCTGGTACAGCTGTTTTCCTACTCTACCAGGTCCGTCAGGAAGGAAGCCCTGGGGGACCCCAAGGTGTTTCTCTGACCCTTCCCACTTTGTTGTTGGTGCTCCAGGTTCCTTGTATCCCATGTGCTCGGTTGGCCGCCACCTCCACCCGTCCAGACGTCCTCATTTCATTGTAAGGGTTTGCCCCTTGGCACCTTTGCTGTTGGTTCCCTTGTTCCGTGAGTAGGACCATTTGAGTTTTCTGACCTCTGCTTCATTCTCTTTGGAGGGTACCAGGAGACATGACTGCTCAGAGAAGGCCTCCTACTTGCACCCCATTCCTTTCTTCACTTACCTATAGGCACCAGGGGAGATTCCCGAGTCTTCCTCAGGAGCTTCTCAGACACACTGTCTTTGTCGTCAGGTGGTACCCACCAGCGTCTGTTAGCAGACATAATCCTGGACCTGGATGTAAGCAGCTGGGACTCCTAGGCTGCAGCCCGGTCCTAGAGAGAGGCACTCCATAATCAGAACTCTGATTCCTCAGTCTGGAGAGGAAAGGAAGGTTACCTGCTAAGACCCTCTCTCACCATGCCCTAACACAGCCTCTGCTTGAAAAGATGTCCCTCCCAGGTATCCCATCTCAGATGGTCGGGCCACTAGTGCCATTTCTCCATCTCCATTTCCTACCATCTGCCTCTTCCCCAGCTCGTTCTGACTTCACTGTTTTCTCAGCTTCCCCTTCCCCCATCTGCATCCCTATGGGTGTGATCCTTGGGCCAAGGAAAACAGCTGGAAAAATCCACAGATGGCGGTGGGAGAAACAGTCCTTGAGTGTTGCGGCCCCCGCTGGCCTTTGGTCTGTGATGGTTGCTCCTGTGGGAGCTACAGAGCAGGATCTGGCCCCAGGGAGCCAGAACCATCCTAGACCAGATAGTATCACAGCATTGGTTACCAAATTGCCAGAGATTATAATGATCGGACATTGATTTGCATGTAATTTAGAATATATTTTGCACGTGGTACTAAAGGAACACATTCTGGTTCCTGAGCTCCTCCCGTTTTTCCAGGTCCATCTCTTTCCAAACAGGTTCTTCACAATTACCAACTGGCTACTTTCATCCCTGGGCTGGAAACAGGGGTTCTGCCAATGGGATGCCTTCTGTTTTTTGTTTTTTGGTTTTTTTTTGAGACGGAGTCTCGCTCTGTAGCCCCAGCTGGAGTAGCCATCTCGGCTCACTGCAACCTCCACCTCCCTGTTCAAGCAGTTCCACCTCAGCCTCCTAAGTAGCTGGGATTACAGGTGTGCACCATGCCCAGGTAATTTTGTGTATTTTTTTAGTAGAGACAGGGTCTCACGCTGTTAGCCAGGCTGGTCTTGAACTCCAGACCTCTTGATCCGCCCACCTTGGCCTCCCAAAGTGCTGGGATTACAGGTATGAGCCACCATGCCCTGTCCAATGGGATGCCTTCTAAGCCTAACCATAGGACAAACTTTCTTTTATTTTTTTTTTTTTCTTTTTTTTCTTTTTTTTGAGGCAGGGTCTCACTTTGTCACTCAGGCTGGTGTGCTGTGGCAATCACTGCAAACTTGACCCTCCAGACTCAAGCAGTGCTTCCACCTCAGTGTCTCAAGTAGCTGGAACTACAGGTGCGTGCTACCATGCCCAACTAATTTTTGTATTTTTTATAGAGACAGTTTTGCCATGTTGCCCAGCCAGTCTTGAACTCCTGAGCTCAGATGATCTGCCCACCACGGCCTCCCAAAGTGCTGGGATTACAGGCATGAACCACTGTACCTGCCCTTGAGTCAGCTTCTATCCTAGTTATCCCTCCTTTCCTGGAGGAGCAAGGACTGGTGGCCCCCCAGGTCATTGGCATGCTGGTGCTTACCCTAGGAGATGGCTAGAACGAGGAGCACGAGCGGCCAGGCCACGGCTCAGCATCTGCTGTTTTGAACCGGCCAAAAGCTGAGATGGAGCTGCCACTATGGGGTCAGGGAAGCAGTGACTTGGGCTTTATGAAGACTTTGAAGTCAGGGATGGAGAGGGGAGGGGAAAGGACAGGGGATCGGTCTTAACCCCCAGTTCGCTGAGTCCCAAGTCAGAGCTCCAGGCGCTGCAAAGTAAGGAAAGACCAAATGGAGGGGGGCCCCTAACTGGATTCAGTCTTCTAATTCCCATGGAATTAAGTGTCTGGATCAGAGAGAGGCTTGATGTGGAGAATGGAGATGGAGATACAGGAACAAGGATGAGCAGAAAGCCTGGGTCCCCCAAGTTACACTCCTTCGGATACTCTTATGAACAATGTGGGATGTGAATAAAATACCCTAGTTGTGAGAGACAGGCTCTCTGGGCTGTCTTTTAGTTTGGGAATTTTTTTTTTTTTTCCCAAGACGGAGTCTTGCTCTGTCACCCAGGCTGGAGTGCAGTGGCACAATCTCAGCTCACTGCAACCTCCACCTCCTGGGTTCAAGCGATTCTCCTGCCTCAGCCTCCTGAGTAGCTGGGATTACAGGTGCACACCACCATACCCAGCTAATTTTTTTATTTTTAGTAGAGGTGGCGTTTCACCGTGTTGGCCGGGCTGGTCTCGAAATCCTGACCTCATGATCCACCCGCCTCACCTCCCAAAGTGCTGGGATTACAAGCATGAGCCACCACACCCAGCCAGTTTTTGGTGTTTTTTGTTTTGTTTTGTTTTTGAGATGGGGTCTCCCTCTGTCACCTAGGCTGTGTGATCTTGGCTCACTGCAGCCTCAAACTCCTAGGCTCAAGCAACCCTCCCAACTCAGCCTCCTAATTAGCTGGGACCACAGGCACATACCACCGCACTTGGCTCATTTTTATATTTTTGGTAGAGACAGAGTTTCACCATGTTACCCTGGCTGGTCTCAGAACTGACCTCCCAAAGTGCTGGGATTACAGATGGAAGCTACGGGGCCCAGCTTCCAGAACTCTTTATACTACCTATGAGGTGATGCTCACTCAGGTTGCAGGGATAACAGTGACCAGGATTGGGGCTCTTCTGTACTCAGTATATTTCTTTTCTTTTTTTTTTTTTTTTGAGACAGAGTTTCACTCTTGTTGCCTAGGCTGGAGTGCAAATAGCACCATCTCAGCTTACTGCAATCTCCACCTCCCGGGTTCAAGTGATTCTCCTGCTTCAGCCTCCCAAGTAGCTGGGATTACAGGCGCCTGCCACCACGCCCGGCTAATTTTTGTGTTTTTAATAGAGATGGGGTTTGGCCAGGCTGGTCTCGAACTCCTGACCTCAGCTGATCCATCCACCTCAGCCTCCCAAAGTGCTGGGATTACAGGCATGACCCCCACCGTGCCTAGCCCTGTACTCAGCATATTTCAAAACTCTCAGCTATTCTATATGGTAAATAGCAGTTTGTTCACAAAGGAATGGAGCTTCAGAGAGGCTTAATAACTTACCTGAAGATACACAGCTAGTACATGGCAGTTTTGTCATCTGAACCCAGGTCAGGCTGGCTCCAGTGTTTACACTCCTGACTGCAATGCTAACCTCCAGGGGGCTGGTTAAACGGAAACCCTTTCCAGATGAATACTGAAGCTTAGGAATGCTAGTATATCCTGGCACCCTTGTTTAGGAAAAGAAAAAGTACGTGCTAAGCAAATGGAAGAAGATAGGGTGTGCTAGGGAGATCCCACTCCATCCCAGGCCTTTGTTCCTTCCCTAGAATACTCAGCCCTGTGTGTTTATCCTAAAGGGGCTTTGCAGCACTGGAAATTTGTTCGGCAGCTGATGTCCTTTTTTCTGCCCAGCATTCACTGCTCTAGGCAGAGACCCAGGGTCACAGCAACTCCCCAGGGCCTTCACATGTCCCCAGTGTCCATGGGAACTCTCCTCCCAGCCTTTCACACACACCCTCCTGTGCTGCCTCTCCAGGTTCCAGAAGTGGCTTGAATTCTCAGGAGATGGACGGTATATTCCCTTACTGGTCTAGGTCAGAAGAAGGGGGATGAAAATGTCCAGATAGGACAGGGCAGGAAACAGGATCAACTCCAAGTCCTTTGAAGAACAGGAACCAAACCATGGATAGTGAAGTCCAGCTTCTCCCTACTGAAATGATGGTGATGTTCCTACAGCATCTCAGCCCAGAGCTGAGAAATAATAATAATTGCTATGATTTACTGAGCACCTTCTCTGGGCCAAGCAGTGTGCTAATTGCTTTGTTTTTGTTTTGTTTTGTTTTGAGACAGTCTCACTCTGTCACCCAGGCTGGAGTGCGGTGGTAATCATAGCACACTGCAGCCTCAAACTCCTGGGCTCAAGGGATCCTCCAGCCTCAGCTTCCTGAGTAGCTGGGATTACAGGTGCATGCCACCATGCCTGGCTAATTTTTGTATTTTTAGTAAAGATGGGGTTTCACCCTGTTGGCTAGGCTGGTGTCGAACTCCTGGCCTCAAAGTGATCCACCCACCTCGGCCTCCCAAAGTGCTGGGATTATAGGCGTGAGCCACCATGCCTGGCCTCCTTTGTGTAGATTAATCCTCACAATAGGAATGAGGTAGGTACTATTATTATCCCCACTTCACAGACAAAAAACTGGGGCTCCATTAAGCGTTTTGCCCAACAGTAAGTGATAGAAAAAAGGCCAGATTTCTAGCTCACTACTCAGGACTAACTTGAGAGAATGTAAAGTGGAGGGGAAGTCTTGAAATAGAAGAAGTAAAATTGCTTTGTATTTCAAAAACTTCTGAGAACATACAGTAACTAAAAAAAACTTCAAGGAACAGATTTTTGTAGAGTCCTGCTTTAGTAAACAGATAAGATAAAATTATGATAGCATCATTTTTGTGAACATGCCGAGACTTTAATGTTTTCCACTTATGCATTGCTACATTAGTAATTTGTTTAGTAGACCTCTTTTTCTTCCAAATCAGGTCACATCGATAGAAATTCTGATTTAGAGGGGCCTAAATCAATGATGCAGACAGACTTAGTGTAGGCCAAAGTCAGACATGGGATCAATTAGCCCACAGACCAACCACTCTAAATATTGGGTTATGCCATTTAATCTATTAGAGTCTATGGCTTCGTTGGTAAAAATCAAGGTAGCACCTGCCCATAGGATGATCGCAAGGGTTAAAAGAGAATTGTTAGAATTCTGCTAACTCCTGCTGCTCCTCTTCCTCCAGGAGCAAGTGTCAGGGAATGGGTAGCAGACTGGGGGAAAAGCAGAGAGTCCCTGACAACAGATGGCAAAGTTACCATATTCTGTGTGGTTCCGAATTCAGCACAGCCTTTCTCATTCCCTTCCCCCAGACCCCCTCCTTCTTGGGCTTGCCCACCCTAACTGGAAGCTTCAGGCTTGTTCTCCCTGTTGTGTTAAAGAGGAAAGGATGGGGGGAAGGGGGACTAAGTCTTGAAGCTCTCAACACGATCTAAGGCACAGCTATGCTATTTATAGCCCAAGGGAGCGAGTGACAGGGAGGGGAGGGACATGCAGCTTTTGCCTTGAGCTAATGGGAGCTGTGAGTGAGGGCATGATGGAGAATGAACTAGACTAGGGACAGAGGATGCTCCCAGTTGGAGTTGGAATGGGAAGACATGGGGTTGAAAGGCTGGGAGAATCAGAGGGGAGAAAACATTAGGGGATAGAGTTGTGTCTGGGGCACTGAAAGGGTAAGGAGTGGAGTAACAAGAACAGGCAGTGAAAGTTTCCAGATAATATGGCTAGGCTGAGGCCACTTTCTGGTGGAGGCAGTCTGTAACACCCCCACCCCCACCCCCCACCCTTTTATACAGGCATTGAGTTCCAAGGACCGCTTAGCATTTGTCCAAGGACAGCTCCAAGGGCCACAGGCCTGAAGCCAGAAAGTACCTTTGGTATCCACTAATCTTTCTGAGAAGACTTCACATATTTTTTAATTTAATTTTTTTTTTTTTTTCTGAGACAGAGTCTCACTCTGTCACCCAGGCTGGAGTGCAGTGGTGCTCATTGCAACCTCCGCCTCTCGGCTTCAAGCAATTCTCCTGCCTCAACCTCCCAAGTAGCTGGGACTACCTAGCCAATTTTTGTCTTTTTGCGTAGAGATGGTCACCATGTTGGCCAGGGTGGTCTTGAACTGCTGATCTCAGGTGATCCACCCGGCTTGGCCTCACAAAGTGCTGGGATTACAGGTGCGTACCACCACACCTGGCTAATTTTTTTCTATTTTTAGTAGAGAAGGGGTTTCACTATATTGGACAGACTGGTCTTGAACTCCTGACCTCATTATCCGCCCACCTCAGCCTCCCAGAGTGCTGGGATTACAGGCGTGAGGCACCGCACCCGGCAAGAGTAATCAATAACTTCTTTAGCAATTCTTATTATCCAGCCAGTCTGGGGCAGGCAGAACTCCCTGTTCCCAACAAGCAGCATTCTCAAAACTTTTTCTGGGCCGGGCTCAGTGGCTCACGCCTGTTATCCTAGCACTTTGAGAGGCTGAGGTGGGTGGATTGCCTGAGCTCAGGAGTTCAAGACCAGCCTGGGGAACACGGTGAAACCCCATCTCTACTAAAAATACAAAAAAATTAGCCAAATATGGCAGCATGCGCCTGTAATCCCAGCTACTTAGGAGTCTGAGGCAGGAGAATCGCTTGAACCCGGGAGGCGGAGGTTGCAGTGAGCCGAGATCCGCCATTGCACTCCAGACTGGGTGACAGAGCGAGACTCCATCTCAAAAAAATTTTTTTTTTTACCTCTCTGGGCCTGTTTCCATCTTCCAAGACAGAAGAATCTGCTCTGAGTTTACCAGCCAAGTGGGGACCCTGGAAAGTGTGTAATGGAAATAGTGACACATTGCAGCCTTCAGATTGACCCTACTGTTCCCAAACCACAGAGCCTCAGGGCAACTCTCAAGTTCTCAAATTGGGTTTTGATCCTTTCCTGCCTGAGCCCCATGTGGATTAAAAGTGATGTGGTTCTCACAGCACCCAGCTGTACCACTCCCTGCCAAAGGCTGGAAATGAGACCCATTTCCCTGTTTGAAACTTACAGCTTCTTTCCCCTTCCCTCCAGAAGCGCTCTGTCTTGTTCTAGGAATGGTGAGCCTTCATTCACTTATTCACTCAGCATATACTTCCTAAGTACCTACAATTTGCTGGCCTCTGTTCTAGGAGCTGGGACACAGTGCCTCTGCCTTTGGGGAGCTCACATTGTAGCAGACACCCGGGTTTGCTCCATATCCTGGCGAATGCCTGGACCCAAGAGCCTCTAGCCTGGAATTCTGACCTCAGTTTCTCCATCAGTAATGGGATTAAAGGAAATCACTAGCTGCCAAAGTGGTAGAGGAGAGAAAGAAGTCTTGACTAGAAGACAAGAGCCTTAGGTTATATTTTCAGTTTGGGGGTTTTGGGGTTTTTTACGTTTTTTGTTTGTTTGTTTTTGAGACAGGGCCTTGCTCTGCTCTGTTGCCTAGGCTAGAGTGCAGCCCCAGGCTAGAATGCAGGTTAACTTACTGGGCTCAAGTGATCCTCCCAAGTAGCTGGGACTACAGGTGCAGGCCACCACGCCTGTTCATTTTTACATTTTTTGTAGAGACAGGGTTTCACTACATTGCCCAGGGTGGTCTCAAACTCCTGGGCTTAAGCAATCCTCCCACTTTGGCCTCCCAAAGTGCTGAGATTATAAGCATGAGCCACCATGGCCAGCCTACTTGTTTTTTAAAGTATCTACAGGTAGCCAGGTAGATACTACATGGTGGCTCATGCCTATAATCCCAACACTGGGAGGCCGAGGTGGGTGGATCACCTGAGGTCAGGAGTTTGAAACCAGCCTGGCCAACGTGGCAAAATGCCATCTCTACTAAAAATACAAAATTAGTTGGCATGGTGGCGCATGCCTGTAGTATCAGCTATTCGGGAGGCTGAGGCAGGAGAATTGCTTGACCCCAGAAGGTGGAGGTTGCAGTGAGCTGAGATCACACTATTCCACTCCAGCCTGGGCAACAAGAGCAAAACTCGTCTCAAACAAACAAACAAAAAGGTGCTCTACCAGAAGAGAGAGAGCTGCAGGCTTGGTAATAAGGTAACAAATTAGAAAGTAAATGTATCACCAGGCACGGTGGCTCAAGCCTGCCTGTAATCAATCCTAGCACTTTGGGAGGCCAAGGTGGGCGGATCACAAGGTCAGGAGATTGAGACCATTTTGGCTAACACGGTGAAACCCCGTTTCTACTAAAAATACAAAAAATTAGCTGGGCGTGGTGGCAGGTGCCTGTAGTCCCAGCTACTCAGGAGGCTGAGGCAGGAGAATGGTGTGAACCCAGGAGGCGGAGCTTGCAGTGAGCCAAGATCATGCCACTGCACTCTAGCCTGGGCAACGGAGCCAGATTCCATCTCAAAAAAAAAAAAAAAAAGAAAGAAAGAAAGAAAAAAGAAAGTAAATGTATTGTTCCCAATCTCTAGGAAGAAAGAGTAGGCAATGCATTTTGGGAGGGGGAGACAGGAGGATTGACTGAGCTCAGAAGTTCGAGACCAGCCTGGACAACATAGGGAGACCTTGTCTCTATTAAAAATTAAAAAATTAGCCAGGCATGGTGGCGCATGCCTGTAGTTCCAGCTACTCGGAAGGCTGAAGTGGGAGGATCACTTGAGCCTGGGCGGTTGAGGCTGCGGTGAGCTGTGATCATGCTGCTGCATGTCCCTGTCTCAAAGAAAACAAAAAGAAAAAAATGTTTTAATACCATTTTGGCTCACTGCAACCTCCAACTCCCTGGTTCAAGTGATTCTCCTGTCTCAGCCTCCCGAGTAGCTGGGATTACAGGTGTGTGCCACCACGCCCATCTAATTTTTGTATTTTTAGTAGATACAGAGTTTCACCATGTTGGCCAGGATGGTCTCGAACTTCTGACCTCGTGATTCACCTGCCTTGGCCTCCCAAAGTGCTGGGATTACAGGCGTGAGCCACCGTGCCCGGCCAAGTTTTTTTTTTTTGAGACAGAGTCTCCCTCTGTTGCCCAAGCTGGAGTATAATGGTGTGATCTTGGCTCACTGCAACCAACCTCTGCCTCCCGGGTTCAAGCCATTGTCCTGCCTCAGCCTCCCGAGTAGCTGAGGCGTGCATCACCATGCCTGGCTAACTTTTTTGTATTTTTAGTAGACGGGGTTTTGCTGTGTTGGCCAGGCTGGTCTTGAACTCCTGAGCTCACTTGATATACCCGCCTTGGCCTCCCAAAGTGCTGGGATTATAGGCATGAGGCACTGTGCCTGGCCTTAAAGGTTTTCTTTTTTTTTTTTGAGATGGAGTCTCACGCCTGGACTAAAGGTTTTCATTTGTCTTAATATGCCACAGAAAAGCACACTATCAAAAGTGTGCAGCTCAGCCGGGTGTGGTGGCTCATGCATGTAATCCCAGCACTTTGGGAGGGGGGCAGCAGTGGGGCAGGGGGAAGATCACCTCTGGCCAACATGGTGAAACCCTGTATTTACTAAAATTACAAAAATTAGCTGGGCGTGGTGGCACACCTGTAATCAAGCTACTCAGGAGGCTAAGACAGGAGAATCAGTTGAACTCAGGAGGTGGAGGTTGCAGTGATCCCAGATGGAGCCACTGCACTCCAGCCTGGGTGATAGCATGAGACCCTGTCTCAAGAAAACAAACAGGCCAGGCTCAGTGGCTCACACGTGTAATCCTATCACTTTGGGAGGCCGAGGCAGGTGGATCACCTGAGGTCAGGAGTTTGAGACCATCCTGGCCAACATGGCGAAACCCCGGCTCTACTAAAAATACAAAAATTAGCTGGGTGTGGTGGTGCGCACCTGTAGTCCCCAGCTACTCAGGAGCCTGAGGCAGGAGAATCGCTTGAACCCGGGAGGCAGAGGTTGCAGTGAGCTGAGATTGCGCCATTGCACTCAAGCTTGGGCGATAGAATGAGAGTCCATCTCAAAAAAAAGAAGAAAAATAAAACAAATCAACCAAGTATGCAGTTCAGTGTACTAACTGAACACACCTGTGTATTCAGCTCCCAGATCAAGAACAGTGAACCACCCGAAGAGTTCATCTTGCCCGCTACCCAGAAAAGCTGATGCACTGCAAACAGCAGGTTTTCCCAATAGAGAAAGAATTTAATGAATGTAGAGGTGGCTACACGAGAGACTGGAGTTTATTACTGAAATCAGTCTCTCCCAAAATTCAGAGACTAGGGTTTTTTAAGGATAATTTGGCGGGCAGGGGGCTAGGGAGTGGGGAATGCTGATGGTTGGGTTGGGGATGAAATCATAGGGGGTTGAAGCTGTCTTCCATTCCTGGGTGGGATCCAGAACTAGTTGAGCCAGTTTACTGATCTGGGTGGTACCAGCTGGTGCCTCAGAATGCAGGATCTGAAAAAAATATCTCATACCAATCTCAGGATTTTTCTTTTTCTTTTTTTTTTTTTTGAGACAGGCTGTCACTCTGTCGCCCAGGCTGGGGTACAGTGGTGTGATCATGGCTCACTGCAGCCTCGACCTCCCTGGGCTTAGGAGATCCTCCCTGCTCTGCCTCCCAAGTATCTGGGACTACAGATGCATACCACCAAGCCCAGCTATTTTTGTATTTCTTTTGTAAAAACAGGGTTTCACCATATTGCCCAAGCTGGTATCGAACTCCTGGGCCCATGTGTTCCACTCACCCTGGCCTCTCAAAGCGTTGGGATTACATGCATGAGTCACCATGCTGGGCAATATTGTGTTTTATAATAGTAATGTCATCCATAGGAGCAAAGGAGCAATTGGAGATGTTAGGAATCTTATGGCCTCTGGCTGCATGACTGCTGACCCCTAATTTCTAATCTTGTGGCTGATTTGCTAGTTTTACAAAGGCAGTCTGTTCCCCAGGCAAAGAGGGGATTTATTTTGGGAAGAGACTGTTATTATCTTTGTTTCCAAATTAAACTATAAAGTCAATTCCTCCCATGAACTCAGCCTATTCCCAGGAATGAACAAAGGCAGTTTGGAGTTTAAAAGTAAGATGGAGTCGGTTAGATCAGATCTCTTTCACTGTTGTAATTTTCCTGTGTCAGATTTTTCTTTCTGTTGTTTTTTGAGACAGTCTCTCTTTTTTGCCCAGGCTAGAGTACAGTGGCGAGATCTTTGCTCACTGCAACCTCTGCCTCCCGGGTTCAAGCGATTCTCATGCTAAGTAGCTGGGATTACAGGCATGTGCAACCACTCCCGGCTACTTTTATTTTATTTTATTTATATATTTATTTTAGACAGAGTCTTGCTCTGTCACCCAGGCTGGAGTGCAATGGCGCAATCTTGGCTCATGCAACCTCCACCTCCTGGGTTCAAGCAATTCTCCTGCCTCAGCTTCCTGAGTAGCTGAGATTATAGATGCCCGCCACCACGCCTGGCTAATTTTTTGTATTTTTAGTAGAGACAGGGTCTCGCCATGTTGTCCAGGCTGGTCTCGAACTCCTGACCTCAGGTGATCCACCCGCCTCAGCCTCCCAAAGTGCTGGGATTACAGGCGTGAGCCACCGCACCCAGTCTTTTTTTGTATTTTTAGTAGAGACAGGGTTTCACCATGTTGGCCAGGCTGGTCTTGAACTCCTGATCTTAGGTGATCCACCCAACTTGGCCTCCCAAAAATGCTTGGGATTACAGGCGTGAGCTACTGTCCCCAGCCTGTGTCAGATTTTTCTCACTGTCATGATTTTTGCAAAGGCAATTTCAACAGAACAGGGCCAGCCCCCTTAAAACCCCGTCATGCTCCCTTCCAGTAACTATTCTGCCTGCCAGGTAACCACTATCCTTACTTCTTCTTTTTTGAGATAGAGTCTTGCTCTGTCACTCAGGCTGGAGTGCAGTGGCGGGATCTTGCCTCACTGCAACCCCTGCCTCCTGGGTTCAAGCAGTTCTCACAGGCACATGCACCACGCCTGGCTAATTTTTGTATTTTTAGTAGAGACAGAGTTTCACCACATTGGTCAGGCTGGTCTCAAACTCCTGACCTCAGGTGATCCACCTGCCTCATCCTCTCAGAGTGCTGGGATTACAGGTGTGAGCCACTGTGCCCAGCCCACTGTCCTTACTACTTCTTCTTCTTCTTTTTTTTTTTTTCTGAGACGGAGCCTTGCTCTATACCCAGCTGGAGTGCAGTGGCACAATCTCCGCTCACTGCAACCTCTGACTCCCTGGTTCAATCAATTATCCTGGCTCAGCCTCCCGAGTAGCTGGAATTACAGGCATGTGCCACCACACCCAGCTAATTTTTGTATTTTTAGTAGAGATGGGGTTTAGTGCTCGGATTACAGGTGTGAGCCACTGCATCCGGCCTATCCTTGTTGCTGCTGCTGCTTTTTTTTTTTTTTTTTTAGTTTCACTCTTGTTGCCCCAAGCTGGAGTGCAATGGCACGATCTCAGCTCACTGCAACCTCTACCTACTGGGTTCAAGCAATTCTCCTGCCTCAGCCTCCTGAGTAGCTGGGATTATAGGCGTGTGCCACCACACCCAGCTGATTTTTTTTTTTTTTTTTTTTTTTTTTTGAGACGGAGTCTCGCTCTGTCACCCAGGCTGGAGTGCAGTGGCCGGATCTCAGCTCACTGCAAGCTCCGCCTCCCGGGTTTACGCCATTCTCCTGCCTCAGCCTCCCGAGTAGCTGGGACTGCAGGCGCCCACCACCTCGCCCGGCTAGTTTTTTGTATTTTTTAGTAGAGACGGGGTTTCACCGGGTTAGCCAGGATGGTCTTGATCTCCTGACCTCATGATCCGCCCGTCTCGGCCTCCCAAAGTGCTGGGATTACAGGCTTGAGCCATCGCGCCCGGCCGATTTTTTTGTATTTTAAGTAGAAATGGGTTTTCACCATGTTAGCCAGGCTGGTCTCGAACTCCTGACCTCAGGTGATCTGCTCACCTCGGCCTCCCAGAGTGCTGGGATTACAGGCATGAGCCACCGCGTCCGGCCAACTGTCCTGACTTCTTTTTTTGTTTGTTTGTTTGTTTTGTTTTGTTTTGAGACGGAGTCTCACTCTGTTGCCCAGGCTGGAGTGCAGTGGCACAATCTCAACTCACTGCAACCTCTGCCTCCCAGGTTCAAGTGATTCTCCTGCCTCAGTCTTTCGAGTAGCTGGGACTATGAGGCACCCGCTCACCACGCCCGGCTAATTTTTTGTATTTTTGATAGAGACGGGGTTTTGCCGTATTAGCCAGGATGGTCTCGATTTCCTGACCTCGTGATCCGCCCACCTCAGCCTCCCAAAGTGCTGGGATTACAGGCGTGAGCCACCGTGCCCGACTTTTTAAAATTATTTTGTTTGTTTGTTTGTTTATTTATTTATTTATTTTGAGACAGAGTCTCACTCTGTTGCCGAGGCTAGAGTGCACAATCTCGGCTCACTGCAAGCTCCGCCTCCCGAGTTCATGCCATTCTCTTGCCTCAGCCTCTGGAGTAGCTGGGACTACAGGCGCCCGCCACCATGCCTGGCTAAATTTTTTTGTATTTTTAGTACAGATGGGGTTTCATTATGTTAGCCAGGATGGTCTCGATCTCCTGACCTCATGATCCACCTGTCTTGGCCTCCCAAAGTGCTGGGATTATAGGTGTGAGCCACCGCACCCGGCCAACTGTCCTTACTTCTAACTGCATGGATTAGTTTTGCCTGTTTTTTTGTTTTTGTTTTTGTTTTTAAACACGGTCTTGCTCGGTCACTCAGGCTGGAATGCAGTGGTGCAGTGGCGTGATCACAGCTCACTGCAGCCTCAACTTCCCCAGGCTCAAGTGATCCTCCCACCTCAGCCTCTGGAGTAGCTGAGACTCCAGACATGTGCCACCATGCCTGGCTAATTTTTGTATTTTTTGTAGAGGTAAGGTTTTGCCACATTGCCAAGGCTGGTCTTGAACTACTGAGCTCAAGTGATCCGCCCACCTTGGCCTCCCTAAGTGCTGGGATAACAGGCATGAGTCACTGCACCTGGCCTGTTTTGCCTGTTTTTGAACTTTTTGTAAATGGAAACTTTTGTGAGATCCATCTTGTGTGTAAATGTAGATTGTTCATATTCATTGCAGCATAATGTACTATTATGTGAACATAACACAATTTATCTAGCCATTCTACGGTTGACAGGCATTTTGGGTAGTTTCTAGTTTTTTGGCTTATTATAAATAGTGCTGCTATGAATACTCTAGGACAAGTATTTTGGTGAACATTTGTACACATTTTTGTGGAATTGCCATAGAATTCCAAAGTCATAGTATATTCATAGGTTCAGCTTTAGTAGTGTAGTGGCGGAAAGGTGTGATACCTTTCCTCATCCATCATAAGGGTCATAGCTGACACTCCTATAACAAAAGCCAGATTAACAAGAGAAGGGCATAACCAAGTTATTTAACCAAAGTTTTATGTAACACAAGAGCCTTCAGAAATGAAGACCTCAAAGGGCCAGGTGCGGTGGCTCATGCCTGTAATCCCAGCACTTTGGGAGGCCGAGGCGGGTGGATCAGGAGGTCAGAAGTTCAAGACCAGCCTGGCCAACATAGTGAAAACCAGTCTCTACTAAAAATACAAAAAAAATTAGCTGGACATGGTGGCGGACACCTGTAGTCCCAGCTACTTGGGAGGCTGAGGCAGGAGAATCGCGTGAACCTGGGAGGCGGAGGTTGCAGTGAGCTGAGATTGCACTACCGCACTCCAGCCTGGGCAACAGAGTAAGACTCTGTCTCAGAAAAGAATAAAAATAGAAGACCTCAAAGGGCCGGGTGCGGTGGCTCACACCTGTAATCCCAGCACTTTGGGAGGCTGAGGCAGGCGGCTCACCTGAGGCAGGCAGATCAGGAGTTCGAGACCAGCCTGGCCAACATGGTGAAACCCCATCCCTACAAAAAATACAAAAAGTTATCCAGGCGTGGTGATGTGCTCCTGTAGTCCCAGCTGCTTGGGAGGGTGAGGCATGAGAATCAGTTAAATATGGGAGGCGGAAGTTGCAGTGAGCTGAGATCATGCCACTGCACTTCAGCCTGGGCGATGGAGAGAGACCCTGTTTCACCAAAAAAAAACAAAACAAGGCCGGGCGCGGTGGCTCACGCCTGTAATCCCAGCACTTTGGGAGGCCGAGACGGGTGGATCCTGAGGTCAGGAGATCAAGACCATCCTGGCTAACACGGCAAAACCCCGTCTCTACTAAAAATACAAAAATTAGCTGGGCGCGGTGGCAGGCGCCTGTAGTCCCAGCTACATGGGAGGCTGAGGTGGGAGAATGGTGTGAACCTGGGAGGCAGAGCTTGCAGTGAGTGGAGATTGCGCCACTGCACTCCAGCCTGGGCGACAGAGCGAGATTCCATCTCAAAAAAAAAAAAAAAAAAAAATCTCAAGACCCAAGGACAATTGTCAGCTTTTATGCTTAGGTTCAATGCAGAATGGACACGCCGTGTAGAAATGTGATCAGACAAAAGGGGTATGATGTAATGTAACAGACTGAGCGGGGAACCCAACAAGGCTTGTCAGTTCAAATTCTTCTTGGCCTCCCAGTGTAACATTCCTTCCTCCGGGGTATTCCTTCCTGGTTCCTCTGGAATGAGGGTCTTCAAGGGGGAAGAGAGAGGGGGAAAGTGACCTTTCTGGTTTCATGGCTTGCTTTGGGGGAGAGGGGTTCTAGTTTCTGTGACCTGCCTTGGGGAAGAGGAAATTTTATTTCTATGACTCGCTTCAGGGAGAAAGGGGCGGGAGACACGAGGGCAGGAGAAGGTCAGAGAGAGACTTTGCTTCTGAGGCCTTCCAATCTCCTTTAGTTCAAAGCACTCAGCACACCAAAGCTCCATACTTTGGGACATTGTTTTCTTTCCTTCTTTTTTAAAGAGATGGGGTCTCGCTCTGTCTTCTAGGCTGGAGTGTAGTGGCATAATCATAGCTCACTGCAGTCTCCTGAGTAGCTGGGACTACAGCCACCACACCCTGGGATATCATTTTCTGAGCCTCAACAGTAGATATTGCCAGTTTTGCATAGTCCGCTGGGTGCGGTGGCTCATGTCTGTAATCCCAGCTCTTTGGGAGGCCAAGGCGGGGAGATCACTTGAGGTCAGGATTTGAGACCAGCCTGGCCAACATGGTGAAACCCCATTTCTACTAAAAATACAAAAATTATCCAGGCATGGTGGCGGGTGCCTGTATTCCCAGCTACTCCGGAGGCTGAGGTAGTAGAATCTCTTGAACCTGGGAAGTGGACATTACAGTGAGCCGAGATCACCCCACTGCACTCCAACCTGGGCGACGGAGTGAGACTCTGTCACAAAAACAACAAAGTGATTTATACTAGTTTACAGTTGCAGGCTGTGAGAATTTTAATATTTTATTCAACAGGTACAATGATGTTGTTTACTGTGTTATTTTAGTTACATGTTATTTACTATTATTTCCAGGTATTTTCAGGGTTTCCACCCTGGTCATTTTATTTTTTTCACTTAGTTTTTTGAGACAGGGTCTCACTCAGTCGCTCAGGCTGGAGTGCAGTGGCGCGATCTCAGCTTACTGCAGCCTTGCCGGGCTTGAGCGATCCTCCCACCTCATGCTTGGAGTAGCTAGGATCACAGGTGCGTGTCACCACACCCGGCTAATTTTTATATTTTTTGTAGAGATGGGGGTTTTGCCATATTGCCCAGGCTGGTCTGGAACCCCTGGGCTCAAGCAATCCATCTGCCTAGGCCTCCCAAAGTGCTGGAATTACAGGCGTGAGCCACCGCATCCATCCCACACTTGTCATTTTAAATACATCTGTAGAGAGGCAATGTGATAAGACGTGGGGACAGACTACAGCAATCACAGGGAGAAGTACTTAAATGCTCCTAGACCAAGCAGGTCATGAAATGATTTAAGTAGCTGAGTGGGGACATTGCCTACCCGGACAAGGTGACTCAAGAGGAGCTGCCATGTGAAAAGAGCAGCTCAAAGTAAGCACGTTTTGACTTTTTAGGGAGGCCAGAAATCTGGATTTTAATATTTTGGTAATTAATTCATATTTTTGGAAAACACCATACTGGCCACAAAAAACTGGTCAGTGCATTAGATGCCTAGCCTTCAAGTTTTCCACTCTGCGGCTAGCCCTTAGGGCTTGGCTTTGGGTTGGGGAGTTTGACTTGCAGCAAGTAACCTCACTTGTTAGCGCTTAATTTCCTCTGGTCAAAAGGGCAAAATAATAAAAGCCTATCCATCGGCATTCTGATGCTCAGATGAGATAATTCCAGAGGTCGCCCATCTCTTTACTAAGCCTTCCTTTATTAGCCAAAGTCTCACTCTACTTAAAGCATTTGGAGAATTTTCGGTTTCCTACTGGGCATTTTAAAACTGGGGATTCCTATGCATGAAAAATTTTCCCAAGTCCTCTGAATGGGACCCTGCTGGGATGCAAAGAGTTAAGAGGAAATAGCCTATTAGGGTCTTGCTAATCCGAGAAGTTCAGGACCTGAAAAGTATCTAGAGCACTTCTAAGAGCCCCGACTCAAAGACGCTAGGGTAGCTAGATCTACCCAGGGCCCGCCAGATCCTCGAGGAATTGTAGAGCAGAACCTAGGAGGAGACATTAGCATCCCGTGCTACAATGGACCAAGGCCTCGGCGGAGCGCGCAGAAGACAACTCTGGGCCCGCTGAACCAACCCAGGATACCCAGGTAAGGCGAGAACCCACGGCGCCGTTAGCGGCCAGCTCAAACTGAGGCGCGGCTAGCAGGGGACTCTCGCCCGAAAATCAGCTTGGAGGAATGAACTGCCCGGAGCAAAGTCTGCGCCCACCCGGGGTCCAGACTCCACGCGGGTGACTCACACGCGCGCCGCGCCTCCCCCGCGTCCCGGACTATCCGAGAGCACGGCGAGGACTCGACCGCGGAAAGTTGGCGCTCCCGTCGCTTCCCGCGCGTTCCGGGGCGCCCCCTCCCACTCGAGCGCCACGTGCCGCGCGCCCCCCGCTCCCGGGCCGCGGCGGGATGCCCCCGCCCCCACCGCAGCGTGCAGTGCGCAGGCGCCTTCCCGCGGGTCCCGGCGGCGGGAGCGGGAGCGGGAGGCGGCGGCGGCGGGAGCGGCTTCTGCCTCGGCTGGAGACTGAGGCGAAGGCGGCAGCGGCGGAGGAGGTGGAGGAGAGGCGAGGGTGAAGGCGAAGGCGATGGCGACGCTAGGCACATGAGGCCGCGGCCGGCGGGACGGGCCGAGGCCCGGCGGAGGAGGCGGCTCCGGGGGAACCCGCCGCCGGGTGAGGGGCGGCCGCAGGGCCGGCTGAGGAGAAGCGGGCCAGGGGCGGGGTCCCAGGGGGAGGCGGGAGAACTCGTGGGGAGCCCGAAGATGGGCCGAGGAGCACCTCCGGAGGTCCGGGGAAGAGCGCGGCCGGAGCGGGGGGAGGAGGGGGGCGCCGCCGAGGGGTTCCCGCCGAGTCCGGAGGGGCGTCGCCGGCCCGCGTCCTGCCACTGCCCCCGGCGCACCCTCCCTCTTTGTCCCCAAGCGCGCGGCTCCCAAATCCGGAGGGAAACGGCTCGGGGGTGTCTTGGGCCGCGGAGTTGTCGGGGGACTGTCGGGGAGCCCGGGCAGAGGCGGCGCGCACTCGGCGGCGCCCCGGCGGTGCCGACAACTACCCGGGCGGTTAGGGGCGCAGGGCGGAGCCGGGCCGCCCCTCGCCACCCGGGCGCTTCGCGGGCTGCTCTTTGTCTCCCCGACTTCGGTCCCTGAGTCTCCGTCCGCTTTCCGCATCTTCCCGCTAGAACTCCTGCCTCTCGGGGGTTAGAGGAGAGTTAGTTCGAGGGCTGGAAGTGGGAAAGCGGGGCGGAAGGACTGGGCTCATCGCCTCCTGATTAACTCGTTTTCTTTACTTAAAATGACTTTTCCCCCACTTTGTCAAACTTTAGAGAACGTGTGTGTGTGTGTGTGTGTGTGTGTGTGTGTGTGTGTGTGTGTGTGTATCCTTAGGTCTCTACTTCAAAATTAAGAGTAGGCGCTACCGCTGTGATTGTGGGCAGTTGTGTGGTTGTCGACTGCGTTTGGAGCTCTGAGTTGAAAAGATTTACGTGAATGTATGGTTGAGATTTTTTTTCTTTTTTTGCGATTGTCTGATTGGGAGTACTTTTCCCTTGCGAAATGGGCGAATTTGGTTTTTCTTTTTGTTCATTGAGAACTGGTAGTAATACGGATTTCATTGTGCTCATGCTTAATTTTGTTAACATCAAGACGATGTGAAATCGAGTAAGTTTGAATAAGTTCTGGCTGAGGGTATGCCTGATAAGTCTAAATTTGTTGTATGTTTGTGTCGTGTACACGTTCAAGTGAGTATATGAAAACGCTATAAAAAATCAAACTACATAAATGAAAGGGATTTTAATTTCCTGATAAGCAGGAAACAGCATATCTCCAGTACATTAATATCTGTAGAAAAATGCGTTAATAATGTCATTTAGGAGTAAAATATTTCTCTCCCTAGGGAGGGTTTAGGTATTATTCAGAGTAAAAGAGTAAAAAAATTTCAACCTCAGAGGGTATGGAAAAAAACAGAAAAATACCCTTACTTCCAGAACTCCTGATTAAAATACTGTGAGTTGTGGGTTAAGTTTACTGATCTTTTTAAAAACTTAGCATAGAGTTGTATCACTGCAGTTGCTTTGGATGTCTTAAGTACTGTGTAATGGCAGAATTAAAGAAACACGAACTCTTCTGGGTAGAAGGTAAAAAGCTCCGATAAACAGATCTTAGTTTTAAGTTTTCCCCAGATTTTTGTGTCCTGAGTGCTGTAGGCAAAGGGCGTATTGAAGAGATACATAGAAGTTATATGCAAGGTCTGTTAATATTTGTCCTGTCCTGATTTGTAATGGCTTAGTATTATTTACTGCTTCAACTGTTGTGCATTTTTCCAAAGCATTTCAAACATCCTTTTCAAAAGTTAGCACTTTTAACTTTTGAGGTTGTGTGACTTAAGAATTGTTTTCTACCAGGTAGCCACCACAGTTCTCTTAAAAAAGAGCAAAGGACCTGGTAATTTTCTCTCTAATCAATTCATGAAGGTAAAACTGAGTTTTAGCTTTTAATTCAAAGGACTTAAGTTAACACATCTCCAACATAACAATCTTACTTATAAGCTATTATCCTTTGTCAATTAAATTTTATTCTTTTATTTGTATAAGTCAGCCAAAGGGAAGGAATGCAAGGTTCTGTTTCTGATTAGTCCACTTCCCCCCAGGTCCAGGCTTGCCTATCAATCAGTTCAGTAACGAGGATCTTAGAATACAGGATATATAATTTAAATCCAGAGCATCATTATCTTAACAAATGAGTAGTGTTTGTTCCATGCCTAATTCAATGCAAAGTGATGAGTTCCAAAAAACTATTGCTTTATTTGCATTTCGTTCACATTTCAAAATTGGTGAGGTGTGTCCTTTTTTCTTTTTCCTTTTTCTTTCTTTCTTTCTTTTTTTTTTTTTAAGACAAGACGTTGTTATGTTGCCCAGGCTGTCATAGTACATTGCAGCCTCAAATTCCTGGGCTCAAATCATCCTCCTGCCTCAGCCTCCTGAGTATACCCAGCTAAGTTCTTTTTTCCCTTCCTTTCCTGTCCTGTCCTTCTTTCCTATAGTTAAGCTTGACTAGGGGGTATGATTACTTATTTCTGAACTTACGCTTTTATTGTAGTGTAGAAATACATGTGGCTTCTGTTCAAAATATTTGATAAAAAATTAGGCAAAGAAAAAGTAGGTTTTTTTTTTTTTTTTTTTGAGATGGAATTTAGCTCTTGTTGCCCAGGGTGGAGTGCAGTGGCACTATCTTGGCTCACTGCAACCTCCACCTCCCAGGTTCAAGCGATTTTCGTGCCTCAGCCTCCCAAGTAGCTGGGTTTACAGGGATGCCCCACCACGCCCAGCTAATTTTGTATTTTTTAGTAGAAACAGGGTTTCACCATGTTGGTCAGGTTGGTCTCCAACTCTTGACCTTGGGTGATCCACCTGCCTCTGCCTCCCAAAGTGCTGGGATTACAGGCATGAGCCACCACACTCGACCAGATTATTATTTTTGTAAGACCATTCCTTTGAGAATAGGTATGAGAAGATAGATTTTGGCTGGTATCATTAACCTGAAATTTAGACAGAGAAAACAGTTCTGAGCTGTTAATATCAGCTGAGTGGCAACAGTTGTTTTTCAAACATACTACTATAGCTGATGAGTTCAGCTTGTGTTGAAATAAGGACCTATTAAAATGTATTTTTAAAAATATTTTTTAAGATTTGGCCGGGCACGGTGGCTCAAGCCTGTAATCCCAGCACTTTGGGAGGCCGAGGCGGGTGGATCACGAGGTCAGGAGATCAAGACCATCCTGGCTAACATGGTGAAACCCCGTCTCTACTAAAAATACAAAAAACTAGCCGGGCGTTGTGGCGGGCGCCTGTAGTCCCAGCTACTCGGAGGCTGAGGCAGGAGAATGGCGTGAACCCGGGAGGTGGAGCTTGCAGTGAGCCGAGATCGCGCCACTGCACTCCAGCCTGGGCGACAGAGCGAGACTCCGTCTCAAAAAAAAAAAAAAAATATATATATATATATATTTTTTTTTAAGATTTAATGCAAAAAATTTTAAGTACAAAAAACTAGCTGGGCGTTTGAGCATTGCTATTTTCTACAACTCCAAAGAATGAATGACCTGTTAGTACTGGCTGGCATACAGTTATACATTCTTGAATTTTACAAGTACTGTAGTTGGCTGAGAGCACTCCTTGGCAGTAAAGGTTTATCTTTCAGACCTGTGGAATATGTTGCCCAAAGAGTTTTCCTAAAACAAGAATATGATTATCTCTTTGCAGGTAGCATTTTACTTCTAAAGAAATGAAATGGGGCCAGGAGTGGTGGCTCATGCTTGTAATCCCAGCACTTTGGGAGGCCGAGGCGGGTGGATCACCTGAGGTCAGGAGTTCAAGACCAGCCTGGCCAACATGGTGAAACCCCATCTCTACTAAAAATAGAAAAAATTAGCTGGGTGTGGTGGTAGGCATCTGTAATCCCAGCTACTCAGGAGGCTGAGGCAGGAAAATGGCTTGAACCTGGGAGGTGGAGGTTGCAGTTAGCCAAGATCGCATCACTGCATTCCAGCCTGGGTGACAGAGTGAGACTCTATCTCAAAAAAAAAAAAAAAAAAAGAGAGAGAAAGAAATGAAGTATTCTGGGAAATGAATTCTTTTCCAGCTCTCAGTTGAAGCTTTGTTCCTGAGGCTATATTGCTTGTAACACCAGCACAATTTGGACAAAAGCATTCTGGTGCCCATTAAGTCATTCAACTTCTTTTTTTTTTTTTGAGACTGAGCCTCACTCTGTCACCCAGGCTGGAGTGCAGTGGCAGGATCTTGGCTCACTGCAACCTCTGCCTCCTAGGTTCAGGCAATTCTCCTGCTTCAGCCTCGTGAGAAGCTGGGATTATAGGTGTGTGCCACCATGCCCGGCTAATTTTTGTATTTTTAGTAGATAAAGGGTTTCACCATGTTGGCTAGGCTGGTCTCGAGCTCCTGACCTCAGGTCACCGCAGCCTCTCAAAATGCTGGGTTTACAGGCGTGAACCACTGTGCCTGGCCCTTTTATTTGTTTGAGACGGAGTTTTGCTCTTGTTGCCTAGGCTGAAGTGCAGTGGCGCAATCTCGGCTCACCACAACCTCTGGCCCCTGAGTTCAAGATTCTCTTGCCTCAGCCTCCCAAGTAGCTGGGATTACAGGCATGCCCCACCATGCCCGGCTAATTTTGTATTGGTAGAGGCGGGGTTTCTCCATGTTGGTCAGGCTGGTCTCCTGACCTCAGGTGATCCACCCGCCTCCGTCTCCCGAAGTGCTGGGATTATAGGCGTGAACCACTGCGCCCAGCCCCTTTTTTTTTTTTTTAAATAATTGAGACAGAGTCTTGTCCTGTTGCCCAAGCTAAAGTGTAGTGGTGCTCTCAAGAGATCCTTTCACCACAGCATCACGAGTAGCGGGGACCACAGGCCCACACTGCCATCACGCCCAGTTAATTAAAAAAATTTTTTTTGTAGAGACAGGGTCTTCTTGTGTTGCCCAGGCTGGTCTTGAACTCCTGGGCTCAAGCAGTCCTCTTGGCTTCTCAAATATGGGGATTACAGACCAAGGCACCTGGCTCCTTTTTTTTTCCCCCCCAAAACATGTAAGCACTTGATTAAAACAAAAAAAAAAAATAGTTGGACTCTTTCTTTTCCCCTTTCTCACTATTGCACTTGACTAATTTTTTTTTTTTTCTTTTAAGACAGAGTCTTGTTCTGTCATCCAGGCTGGAGTTGCAGTGGTCCGATCTCAGCTCACTGCAACCTCCGCCTCCCGGGTTCAAGCAGTTCTCCTGCCTCAGCCTCCCAAGTAGTTGGGACTACAGGCACACGCTGCCACGCCTGGCTAATTTGACTGGTTTTTTTTTTTGAGACAGAGCCTCACTCTGTCACCCAGTCTGGAGTTCAGTGGCACACATGTAATCCCAGCACTTTCAGAGGCTGAGGCTAGAGGATACCTTGAGCCCAGGAGTTTGAGACCACCCTGGGCAACATAGTGAGGGCCCTGTCTCTGCAAAAAGTAATTTGAAAATTAGCTGGATGTGGTGGCATACACCTGTGGTTTCAGCTACTCGGGAGGATGAGGCAGGAGGGTTTTTTGAGCCCAGAAGTTGAAGGCTACAGTGAGTTGCGATCATACCATGCACTCCACCCTGGTTGACAGAGTGGGACAGTCTCTATTTGCAAAAAGAAAAGAGGCCAGGTTGTCAACCCGGGAGGCGGAGCTTGCAGTGAGCCGAGATTGCGCCACTGCACTCCAGCCTGGGCAACAGAGCGAGACTCCGTCTCAAAAAAAAAAAAAAAAAGAAAAAGAAAAGAGGCCAGGCATGGCGGCTCATACCTGTAAACCCAGCACTTTGGGAGGCCAAGGCAGGCGGATCACGAGATCAGGAGTTCAAGACCATCTTGGACAACATAGTGAAACCCTGTCTCTACTAAAATACAAAACATTAGCTGGGAGTAGTGATGCGCGCCTGTAATCCCAACTACTCTGGAGGCTGAGGCAGGGGAATTGCTTGAACCCAGGAGGCGGAGGTTGCAGTGAGCCGAGATCGCGCCACTGCACTCCACCCTGGCGACAGAGCAAGACTCTGTCTCGAAGAAAGAAGAAAGAGCCCGGCACAGTGGCTCACACCTTGTAATCCCATCACTTTGGGAGGCCAAGGTAGGCAGGTCATGAGATGAGGAGATCGAGACCATCCTGGCTAACACTGTGAAAACCCCGTCTCTACTAAAAATACGAAAAATTAGCCAGGTGTGGTGGCGCATGCCTATAGTCCCAGCTACTTGGGAGGCTGAAGCAGAAGAATCGCTTGAACCTGTGAGGCGGAGGTTGCAGTGAGCCGAGATCGTGCCACTGCACTCCAGGCTAGGCGACAGTACAAGACTCCATCTCAAAAAAAAAAAAAAAAGGAAAAAGGTGCCAGGCATGGTGCCTCACACCAGTAATCACAGCACTTCAGGAGGTCAAGGCAGGAGGATTGATTGAGCCCAGGAGTTCAAGACCAATCTGGGCAATATGATGAGACCCTGTCTCTACAGAAATAAGAAATTAAAAAAAAAAAAAAAAAAAAAGAGGAAAGAGGTCAGGCACGGTGGTTCATGCCTGTAATCCCAGAACTTTGGGAGGCCGAGGCGGGGGGAATCATGAGGTCAAGAGATAGAGACCATCCTGGCCAACATGGTGAAACCCCGTGTCTACTAAAAATACAAAAATTAGCCAGGCATGGTGGCACACACCTGTAGTCACAGCTACTCGGGAGACTGAGGCAGGAGAATCACTTGAACCTGGAGGTTGCAGTGAGCCAAGATCACACCACTGCACTCAAGCCTAGTGACAGAGCAAGACTCCATCTTAAAAAAAAAAAAAAAAAAGGCCGGGCACGGTGGCTCAAGCCTGTAATCCTAGCACTTTGGGAGGCCGAGACGGGCGGATCACGAGGTCAGGAGATCGAGACCATCCTGGCTAACACGGTGAAACCCCGTCTCTACTAAAAATACAAAAAACTAGCCGGGCGAGGTGGCGGGCGCCTGTAGTCCCAGCTACTCGGGAGGCTGAGGCAGGAGAATGACGTGAACCCGGGAGGCGGAGCTTGCAGTGAGCTGAGATCGCGCCACTGCACTCCAGCCTGGGCGACAGAGCGAGACTCCGTCTCAAAAAAAAAAAAAAAAAAAAAAAAAAAAAAAAAAAAAAAAAAAAAAAAGGAAAGAAATGCATAGGGTTTCAGAATAAGTTTTGATGTTTTTCCTCTGTATAAATGGGATAAACTTCACACACCCCTATTCTTATCCTCTAATCTCTAAACTATGTTCAACTCCCAAATAGTTACAGAGATTATTTTCATCCACATCTGTGTAGTATTTATCAGTTTTGGCTTGATTGTTATTACTTAACTAATGAGTGATAACATTCCTTTTGGGAATGTTCAGAGTAAATTAGAGCTGAACCCTATTTTTAGGAATTCCCCTTGAGTCATTCGTGGACTTGGAATTCTTTTTTTTTTTTTTGAGACGGAGTCTCTGTCACCCAGGCTGGAGTGCAGTGGCCGGATCTCAGCTCACTGCAAGCTCCACCTTCCGGGTTTACGCCATTCTCCTGACTCAGCCTCCTGAGTAGCTGGGACTACAGGCGCCCGCCACCTCGCCCGGCTAGTTTTTTGTATTTTTTAGTAGAGACGGGGTTTCACTGTGTTAGCCAGGATGGTCTTGATCTCCTGACCTCGTGATCCACCCGTCTCGGCCTCCCAAAGTGCTGGGATTACAGGCTTGAGCCACCACGCCCGGCCGGACTTGGAATTCTTAATTGCCCATCCAGAGTAGGTGTTTATTTGGATTCAAAATTTTCCTTCCTGAAATTATCCATTCTGTGGCTTCGGTTACCATATATATTTTGAATACTGCCACATTTTTATCTGTAACCAGACCTCTTTTTTGATCCTGGCTGCCTGTTCAACATCTCCACGGAGATACTCAGAGGAGGTAATTTGAATTGCGTTGTCCAAAGTGAGCCCTTGATCTTGGCCCCACACCTAGACTTTCTTCAGTGTACTCTATTTTTATTAAGTGGCTCTATCATACAATTTACTGAAGCCGGGCTCTGTTTTTTTTTTTTTTTTTTTTTGAGATGGAATTTCGCTCTTGTTGCCCAGGCTGGAGTGCAATGGCATGATCTTGGTTCCGTGCAACCTCTGCCTCCTGGTTTCAGGTGATTCTCCTGCCTTAGCCTCCCGAGTAGCTGAGATTACAGGTGCCTGCCACGACGTCCAGCTAATTTTTTATATTTTTAGTAGAGATGGAGTTTCACCATGTTGGTCAGGTTGGTCTCGAACTCCTGACCTCAGGTGATTCACCCGCCTTAGCCTCCCAAAGTGCTGGGATTATTTATAGGCGTGAGCCACCACAGCCTAATTTTAGAATATTTTTATTCTGTCAATAAGAAACCTGATACCCATTAGCAGTTACTCCCTATTCCCCCCATAATGGTTGTACAATATTCCATTATGGAGGTTATACCATGAATTATATACGTTTCTTATAATAAATGCCCTGCATTTGTTTAGGGTAAATTACTAAATGTGGAATTATTGATTAAAGGATATAAGCACTTTAAAGTTCTTGATAACTATTGCAAAGATGCCTTCCAGAAAAGTTGTACCAGATGACGCCATTGGTGTATGATGGCATGGGTGTTTTGTTTTGTTTTTTTTTTGAAACAGTTTCCCTCTTGTTGCCCAGGCTGGAGTGCGATCTTGGCTCACTGCAACCTCCACCTCCCGGGTGCAAACGGTTCTCCTGCCTCAGCTTCCCGAGTGGCTGGGATTACAGGCACGCACCACCACGCCCACTAATTTTGTATTTTTAGTAGAGACAGGATTTCGCCAATGTTGGTCGGGCTGGTCCCGAACTCCTGACCTCAGGTGATCCACCTGCCTCGGCCTCTCAAAGTGCTGGGATTACAGGCATGAGCCACCGCGCCCGGCCGATGGTATGGGTTTTTAAAAAGAAATTGTGTATCTTAAACGTAGTCATATTGGAAAATCATACATTTATTTTTGTCTTAGACATGTTCGTTTTTCTAGACTGAGGGTTGTTCAGAACAGTTGGTTTGACCTAATCTTAGGCTGTTTTGGACATATGTTCCAATATTGTCCTCTTTGCATGAAGACAGTTCCACTTAGGATATGTTGTGAATGAATATATTATCCCTATCCCAGGTTCCTCATACTTCTCCAGCTGGTTCCTGAAGGTTCTTACATTCAAATAGAATGGCTTTTTGCCAGCGAAAATTGGCACTTCAACCCACAATGGTGCCTTTTGTTTCCTCATTGGTTGATACAGCCAAGATCTCAAACTACTGTCTCCATGAGGTTTTATGATTTGATTCAACACAAATTATATTTTAGGTTTTTCAAATATTGTTCATAGCCAAGAGCTCTTTTGAAAACAAGTTGTTTTCATGTTTGTAGCACATAGATTACTATTTGCTGTTTTGCTGCCATAATGCTTTTGCTTAGAAATTGTCACTAGCTAGTTATTAAACATCTATTATCACTCATGTGGAATTAACTTCCACTTAAAACGTTCCAGTTAAACAACACTTCATTGTAAACCCTTTAATTGATTCCTTGTCTCTGCACATAAAGCAGTCGCGTTCAGGGGTATGAGTCACTAGCGCGATTCTTAGTGGATTGCTCAGCTCATGAGCTGGGATGCCTAGATTATTAATACCTACTTTGGAATTACAGTGAGTCAATATTGAAATTTTTTAGTTTAGTTCAACCACAAATTTTCTGAAATGATTGTTTGGGAAGTGCCTTTTTAAAATTTTAACATCTTGTTATATTGTTTTTTTTTTGTTTGTTTTTTTTTTTTTTTTTTTTTTTTTTTTTTTTTTTGAGACGGAGTCTTGCTCTGTCACCCAGGCTGGAGTGCAGTGGCCGGATCTCAGCTCACTGCAAGCTCCTCCTCTCGGGTTCACGCCATTCTCCTGCCTCAGCCTCCCGAGTAGCTGGGACCACAGGCACCCGCCACTTCGCCCGGCTAGTTTTTTTTTTTTGTATTTTTTAGTAGAGACGGGGTTTCACCGTTTTAGCCAGGATGGTCTCGATCTCCTGACCTCATGATCCGCCCGTCTCGGCCTCCCAAAGTGCTGGGATTACAGGCTTGAGCCACCGCGCCCGGCCTATATTGTTTAATTTTACTGCCAATACTTTGCTTTTTTCCTATCCCTAGAGTTTTAAGTTCCACATAATTTATCAGTTTGGTGAATTTTACTGTGAGATAGTTTTCATCAGATGTAAATGGAAGAGATTTTAGAAATCATCTAACTTGATATTTTTCATTTATTACAGAAATTAGGATATGGAAAGAACTTATTTCTGAAGTGCATGGATTACATTCTGGGATTAGAATCTCTTGCCTTCTAGTCCATTGCTTGCTTAGTTTCACAAAATTCAAGGTTAAGAATCACTTTTCGCCCAGGCGCCGTGGCTCACGCCTGTAATCCCAGCACTTTGGGAGGCTGAAGCAGACGAATCACCTGAGGTCAGGAGTTCGAGACCAGCCTGGCCAACATGGTGAAACCCTGTTTCTACTAAAAATACCAAAAAAATTGGCCACTGTGGAAAACAGTGTAATGTTCCTCCACCAATTAAAAATTACCATATGATGGAGCAATTCCACTTCTGGATGTTAAAACAAAAGAACTGAATGATCAGTCAGGTGTGGTGGTGCATGCCTGTAATCCTGGCTACTTGGGAAGCTGAGGCAGGAGAATCACTTGAACCTGGGAGGCAGAGGTTACACTGAGCCGAGATCATGCCACTGCACTACAGCCTAGGTGACGAGGAGAGATTCTGCCTCAAAAAAAAAAAAAAATTGAATTGAATGATTTGTTCACCCATGTTCATAACAGCATTATTCACAGTGGCCAGAGTTGTAGACAACCCAGGTGTCTGTCAACAGATGAATGGATAAAAAAAACGTGGTATGTACATACTATGGAATATTTATTCAGCCTTAAAAAGGAAGGAAATTCTTTTTATTTTATTTTATTTTATTTTTTTTTTTTTGAGACGGAGTCTCTCTCTGTCACCCAGGCTGGAGTGCAGTGGCGCGATCTCGGCTCACTGCAAGCTCTGCCTCCTGAGTAGCTGGGACTACAGGCGCCCGCCACCGCACCCGGCTAATTTTTTGTATTTTTAGTAGAGAGGGAGTTGCACTGTGTTAGCCAGGATGGTCTCGATCTCCTGACCTTGTGATCTGCCTGCCTCAGCCTCCCAGAGTGCTGGGATTACAGGCATGAGCCACCACGCCCGGCCGAAGGAAGGAAATTCTGACACATGCTATGACGTAGATAAACCTTGAACACATTATGCTGAGTGAAATAAGCCAGACACAAAAAGAGAAATACATAATTCCATTTATATGAGATAATTAGGTAGTCAAAACCATAGAGAAAGTAGAATGGTGATTGCCAGGGGCTGGGAGAAGGGGAAATGGGGAGTTACTGTTTCTGGGTCTAGAGTTTCAGTTTTACAAGATGAAAAAAATTCTGGAGGTAGTGGTGATGGTTGATAATGCTATGAATGTATTTAATACTTCAACTGTACACTTAATAAGATAGTACATTTTATGTGTATTCTACCACAGTAAAATAGTAAAAACAGGACGCAAGTTAATGGGGGGTTTTTAGTGCTTGATTTGAAAAACTTGAGAGGTTTTGTTTTTTGTTTTCTTTTTTTAAATAGAGATGGGGTCTTGCCATCTTGTCCAGGCTGGTCTTGAACTCCTGAGGTGAAGTGTTCCGCCCATCTCAGCCTCCCAAAGTGCTGGTATTACAGGCGTAAGCCATCACTCCCAGCCAGCTTCTTCCCGCCCCACACCCCCAGATGGAGTTTTGCTCTTTTGCTGTATTGCTCAGGCTGGAGTGCAGTGGTATGATCTTGGCTCACTGCAACCTCCGCCTTCTGGGTTGAAGCAATTCTCCTGCCTCAGCCTCCTGAGTAGCTGGGATTACAGGCGCCTGCCACCAGGCCTGGCTAATTTTTGTATTTTTAGTAGAGACTGGATTTCATCATGTTGGCCAGGCTGGTCTTGAACTCCTGACCTCGTGATCCGCCTGCCTCAGCCTCCCAAAGTGCTGGGATTACAGATGTGAGCCACCATGCCTGGCCTTTTTTTTTTTAAAACATGAGACTATTAGAGACTTTTCCAAAGATACACTTAAAAGTGAATTTTTTAATTAATAGTGGTTTTGTGATCTTCCTATTCTCAATGCCCAAATAAATTATCCTTCTTAATTAAATCATTTTTGTCAAAGATACTATTTATTCCTTCCTCCCCAGCTATGAAGAAAGCTTGTTTTATTTCGCTTTTAAGCCTTCATTCCATTTTACATTTTAAGATCTTAAACTCTGAAATTTATTTATTTTCTTTCTGGTGTTTGTGCGTTTTTTTTTTTTTTTTTTTTGGAGACAGAGTTTCACTCTTGTTGCACAGGCTGGAGTGCAATGGCGTGATCTTGGCTCACTACAACCACCACCTCCCGGGTTCAAGCGATTCTCCAGTCTTAGCCTCAGCCTCCTGAGTAGCTGGGATTATAGGTGCCTGCCACCACGCTCAGCTAATTTTTGTATTTTTAGTAGAGAGGGGGTTTTACTATGGTGGCCAGGCTGGTCTCAAACTCCTGATTTCAGGTGATCCACCCACCTCGGCCTCCCAAAGTACTGGGATTACAGGCCTGAGCCACTGTGCCCAGCCTTGTGCTTTTCTTTCACAGCTCTGATCCTAAAGATTGGGATTAGGGTCACATAGAACCTGTACATAATTCCATCTGTAATGTAATTCTTTTTTTTTTTTTTTTTTTTTTTTTTTTGAGATGGAGTCTCACTCTGTCGCCCGGGCTGGAGTGCAGTGGCCGGATCTCAGCTCACTGCAAGCTCCGCCTCCTGGGTTTATGCCATTCTCCTGCCTCAGCCTCCCGAGTAGCTGGGACTACAGGCACCCGCCACCTCGCCCGGCTAGTTTTTTGTATTTTTTAGTAGAGACAGGGTTTCACCGTGTTAGCCAGGATGGTCTCGATCTCCTGACCTCGTGATCCACCCGTCTCGGCCTCCCAAAGTGCTGGGATTACAGGCTTGAGCCACCACGCCCGGCCTGTAATGTAATTCTTTACTAGTGAGTGGTCAAGAAAGAGCCCAAACTCTAGTGCAAGACTGCCTGACTTCTAATTCTGGCTTCATTACTTAATAAGTAGACGATTTTAGGCAAATAATAAAGTTTTTTGGTTTTTGGTTTTTTCTGAGATGGAGTTTCGCTCTTGTTGCCCAGGCTGGGGTGCAATGGCACGATCTCGGCTCACTGCAACCTCTGCCTCCTGAGTTCAAGTGATTCTCCTGCCTCAGCCTCCCAAGTAGCTAGGATTACAGGCCTGCACCATCACACCTGGCTAATTTTGTATTTTTAGTAGATAGGATTTCTCCATCTTGGTCAGGCTGGTCTTGAACTCCTGACTTCAGGTGATCCGCCCACCTCGGCTTCCCAAAGTGCTAGGATTGCAGGAGTGAACCACTGCGCCTGGTCGGCAAATTATAAAGTTTTTTTTTTCCTTTCTTTCTGAGATGGAGTCTTGCTCTGTCATCAGGCTGGAGTGCTATGGTGAGATCTCAGCTCACTGCAACCTCCGACTTCCTGGTTCAAGCGATTCTCCTGCCACAGCCTCTCAAGTAGCTGGGATTACAGGCATACACCACCATGCCTGGCTAATTTTGTATTTTTAGTAGAGGCGGGTTTCTCCGTCTTGGTCAGGCTGGTCTCGAACTCCTGACTTCAGGTGATCCGCACGCCTCGGCCTCCCAAAGTGCTGGGATTACAGGCGTGAGCCACTGTGCCTGGCCGGCAAATTATAAAATTTTAAACCTAATTTCCTCATCTTTAAAATGAGTTTAATATTAGAATCTACCTGCTGAAATAATTCAAATAGTGTTCATTACATTCGATCTTCAAAAATCCTATGAATTCGGCTGGGCGTGGTGGCTCTCGTCTGTAATCCTAGCACTTTGGGAGGCTGAGGCTGAGGCAGAGGGATGAGTTGAGGTCAGGAGTTCGAGACCGGCCTGGATAACATGGTAAAACCCTATGTCTACTAAAAATAGAAAAATTAGCCAGGCGTGGTGGCAAGAGGCTGTAATCCCAGCTACTTGGGAAGCTGAGGCAGGAGAATTGCTTGAACCCAGGAGGCAGAGGTTGCAGTGAGCTGAGACTTCGCCATTGCACTCCAGCCTGGGTGACAGAGCGACACTCTGTCTCAGAAAACAAAAAATAAAACTATGAATTCTGTTTTACAGAAAAACATGGTGTTTTTGTTTTTGTTTTTTTGAGACGGAGTCTCGCTCTGTCGCCCAGGCTGGAGTGCAGTGGCCGGATCTCAGCTCACTGCAAGCTCCGCCTCCCGGGTTTACGCCATTCTCCTGCCTCAGCCTCCCGAGTAGCTGGGACTACAGGCGCCCGCCACCTCGCCCAGCTAGTTTTTTGTATTTTTTAGTAGAGACGGGGTTTCACCGTGTTAGCCAGGATGGTCTCGATCTCCCGACCTCGTGATCCGCCCGTCTCGGCCTCCCAAAGTGCTGGGATTACAGGCTTGAGCCACCGCGCCCGGCCGTTTTTTGTATTTTTAAATAGAGACGGGGTTTCACTGTGTCAGCCAGGATGGTCTCGATCTCCTGACCTCGTGATCCGCCCGTCTCGGCCTCCCAAAGTGCTGGGATTACAGGCTTGAGCCACCTCGCCCGGCTGGAAAAAAACGCGGTGTTAATTTGATTCTGTTTGGATATAACCTATAGAAAACTCTTGAGATAAGAATTTGAGAGAGAATTACGTAATTTATTACCATGTTGATGCCAGCCCATTTTTTAAATTCTGTTTTCTAGTGTAAGACAAGGTAGATTTGTGTCAAAGTTATTAGGAAAATAGACTAAAAATAGCACATTTGATTTCTAATAAATGTTATATAAGCAAACATGATTTTCTTCAGTATTTAGGTTTTCTTTGTGTGAGTGAATCCTTTTGAATTATGGGCTACCATGAATTGCAGTATTCTTTTTAAAAAATAGAAGCCACTTTAGAAAAAAACAACTTTTTAAACCTTCTAATTTTTTAAAGAATTGATACGATTCTATAAAAATAATAAAATTTGAAGGAAGTCGATAAAATAAACTGAGATGTTTATATTAAATGTCAAATAATCAATGCCTATACTATATCAAGAGTACCTTCTGTAGACAAATAGGTAAAAGGATGGAAATAACCCACAAAGAGGTTGGATATATGAGGGGGAACGTATCCTCCTGTCTTAGAAACATACAATTGACATGATTTTGAAATGCCATTTTGCATTTAGTAAAGGAGCATAATGCCAGTGCTGAAGAGGTGGAGGTGAAGTTGTTTTAAGTATACATTCATTGCCAGGCACTGTAAATTACTAGTGCCTTTTTTGAAAATCAAATGACAGTACAAAGCAAAAACCATGCAGATTTACATTGCCTGTGACCTAACAATACCACCTCCTAGAATTTATAGATACAAACTCAACTTGAGTTGACAAGGCATTTAGGATGTATTCACGAAGATATTAAGTATAAAAGTACATATAAATCAGTTGGATCCCAGCTACTTAGGAGGCTGAGGCAGGAGAATCATTTGAACCCAAGAGGTGGAGGTTGCAGTGAGCTGAGATCACGCCACTGCACTCCAACCTGGGTGATGGCGAGACCCAGTCTCAAAAAAAAATAATGAAAAATTGGGGCTTTACTAATTAGCAAAAGACATTGAGATATTTGGCCTCTACCCATCTCCACCTCTTGACTTGTGCTTCCATGTCATTTTCTATTTGTAGATGGAGTATGGAGAAATGATTTTTTATTCATAAGAGCCATTCACAGCTGACTCTCAGACTCTCAGCCCTTACACTATAACCGAGTTTGTTTTCAGAAGCAGGGAAGCCAGAGAAGACAGGTCCTGAAAAAAATTTTTTTTTTTTTTCTGTGACTGAGTGTTGCTCTTTCACCCACGCTTGAGTGAAGTGGCGCCATCTCGGCTCACTGCAACCTCTGCTCTCCGGGTTCAAGTGATTATCCTGCCTCAGCCTCCAAGTAGCTGGGATTACAGGCACATGCCACCACACCCGGCTAATTTTTGTATTTTTAGTAGAGATAGGGTTTCGCCATGTTGGCCAGGTTGGTCTCAAACTCCTGACCTTAGGTGATCCACCCGCCTTGGCCTCCCAAAGTGCTAGGATTACAGGCATGAGCCATTGCTCCCGGCCCTATGTCCTGAATTTTAGGCACCTGTTCAGGTCCCTTGTGTAGACTATTTCCTCACTTGTGCACTGATCAGTTCTGAAGACTGAGGGGCCCCTCTGCAGATCTCCAGGGTTTTTTGTGTGTGAGTGAGTGAATCCTTTTGAATTATGGGCTTCCATGAATTGCAGCATTCTTTAAAAAAATAATTTAAGAAGCCATTCAAGAAAAAAGTAGATAAAATAATGGTTCAGGGCTGGGTGCGGTGGCTCATGCCTGTAATCCCAGCACTTTGGGAGGCTGAGGTGGGTGGATCACAAGGTCAGGAGATTGAGACCATCCTGGCTAACATGGTGAGGCCACGTCTCCACTAAAAATAAAAAAATTAGCCGGGCGTGGTGGCGGGCGCCTATAGTCTCGGGAGGCTGAGGCAGGAGAATGGCGTGAACCCGGGAGGCAGAGCTTGCAGTGAACTGATTTCATGCCACTGCACTCCAGCCTGGGAGACAGAGCAAGACTCTGTCTCTAATAATAATAGTAATAATGGTTCAGGAGAAAGGAAACTTCAGCGGAGCAAGAACCGGCTTTTCTTCATAGTGAGACCACAATTGGTAGTGACATATTCTATTTAGAAATGTTAATTCCAGAACCTGCCTTCTACTTCTTGAAATGATCTTAATTTCTCTGGTGGAGTATTGTACTCTGTAACATTGTAAGCCAATCCTTAATGCTTTGTTAATACATAGCTGCTGGGGAGGGGGCTTGCCTAGAGAATGAGTGACCCATTACAGAAATGAGGACTAATGTTTTCAAAATGTTTCCCAGACCACAGTCATCCCCCAGGAATTATTTGACATTTCACTGAGAGTAAGAATGGATAACTTGTGGCCAGGCATGGTGGCTCACGCCTGTAATCCCAGCACTTTGGGAGGCCGAGATGGGTGAATCACCTGAGGTCAGGAGTTGGAGACCAGGCTGGCCAACATGGCGAAACCTCATCTCTCCTAAAAATAACAAAAATTGGTTGGGCATGGTGGTGTGCACCTTTAGTCCCAGCTACTCGGGAGGCTAAGGCAGGAGAATTGCTTGACTCTGGGAGACGAAGGCTGCAGCGATCACAGTACTGCGCTGCAGCCTGGGCAACAGAGACTCTTGTCTCAAAAAAAAAAAAAAAAAGTAACTTGGAAGGAGAGGAAAGGGAAGAGTATCAAAGAAAAACTTACTGACTCGACGGGTAAAAACAGTGGTGATACAGCCATTCATTTTAGGAAGCCCATGGTTCTTTATTTTAGAAAGACAGTTGTGGCTGGGTGCAGTGACACACCTGTAATCCCAGCACTTTGGGAGGCAGAGGCGGGCGGATCTCCTGAGGTCAGGAGTTCAAGACCAGACTGGCCAACGGGGTGAAACCCCGTCTCTGCTAAAAGTACAAAAATTAGCTGGGCATGGTGGTGTGCGCCTGTAGTCCCAGCTACTCGGGAGGCTAAGACAGGAGAATTGCTTGAACCTGGGAGACAGAGCTGCAGTCAGCTGAGATCGTGGTACTGCGCTCGAGCCTAGGCAACAGAGAGAGACTGTTGTCTCAAAAAAAAAAAAAAAAAAAAGGGAGGAAAGGAGAAGGAAGGAAGGAAGGTTAGTTGCTCATCACCCATTTTGTGAGATGTTGGAGTTAAGTTGGTAAACATATTTACACAAAAAGAAATACAAATAGTAAACAAGTGTAAGAGAAGTTTGGCTGAGCATGGTGGCTCACGCCTGTAATCCCAGCACTTTGGGAGGCTGAGGTGGGCAGAACATGAGGTCAGGAGATGGAGACCATCCTGGCTAACATGGTGAAACTCTGTCTCTACTAAAAATACCAAAAATTAGCTGGGCGTGGTTGCGCATGCCTATAGTCCCAGCTCTTCGGGAGGCTGAGGCAGGAGAATGGTGTGAACCTGGGAGGTGGAGGGTGCAGTGAGCTGAAATTGTGCCACAGAACTCCAGCCTGGGCGACAGTGAGACTCTGTCTCAATTTAAAAAAAAAAGAGAAAGCCGGGCATAGTGACTCACGCCTGTAATCCCAGCACTTTGGAAGGCCAAGGCGGGCAGATCACAAGGTCAGGAGATCGAGACCAACCTGGCTAACACGGTGAAACCCCGTCTCTACTAAAAATACAAAAAATTAGCCGGGCGTGGTGGTGGGCGCCTGTAGTCCCAGCTACTCGGGAGGCTGAGGCAAGAGAATGGCATGAACCTGCGAGGTGGAGCTTGCAGTGAGCCGAGATTATGCCACTGCACTCCAGCCTGGGCTACAGAGCCAGACTCTGTCTCAAAAAAAAAAAGTTCATTTTTGCTACTAGATCCCTTTGTAAATTAATGTTTTTTGGAAAGAGTATTCATTTAGATAAAGACTAGAAGGACATAAGGAAAACCAAAACATTTGTAAGTAGCTGTGATTATGGGGTTTTTTGTGTGTTTGTTTCTTTTAACCCATTTATGTCTGAGATTGCAATTTTTTGAATTTGAAAAAATCAGACCTTGGCAATGATCTTGAGAAGTAGGATATAAATAACTCCCACATGCTTAGCGTTCCAATAATGGAACAATAGGCATACATGGGTTTTAATGTTATGGGCGTTTTGTTTTGTTTTGTTTTGTTTCGTTTTTTGAGACAGAGTCTTGCTCTGTTGCCAGGCTGGAGTGCAGTGGCGCAGTCTCGACTCACTGCAACCTCTGCCTCCCTAGTTCAAGCCGTTCTCCTGCCTCAGCCTCCTGAGTAGCTGGGACTACAGGTGTGTGCCACCACACCCGGCTAATTTTTCTGTGTTTTTAGTAGAGACACAGTTTCACCATGTTGGCCAGACTGGTCTCGGTATCCTGACCTGGTGATCCATCCGCCTCAGCCTCCCAAAGTGCTGGGATTACAGGCGTGAGCCACCGCACCCAGCCGGGTGTTTTTTTTTTTCTTTTTTTTTGAGATGGAGTTTTGCTCTTTCCCAGGGTGGAGTGCAATGGCACGATCTTGGCTCACTGCAACATCTGCCTCCCGGGTACAAGCCATTCTCCTGCCTCATTCTCCCGAGTAGCTGGGATTACGGGCACGCGCCACCATGCCCGACTAATTTTGTGTTTTTAGTAGAGACAGGGTTTCACCATGTTAGCCAGGCCAGTCTCAAACTCCCGACCTCAGGTGATCCACCCGCCTCAGCCTCCCAAGGTGCTGGGATTACAGGCGTGAGCCAGCGCGCCCGGCCTATTTTTTTCCCCACAGAGTTATATTAAGAGAAAGAGACCGGGCACAGTGGCTCATGCTCGTAATCCTAGTACTTTGGAAGGCCGAGGCAGGCAGATCACTTGAGCCCAGGAGTTGAGAACCAGCCTGGGTAACATGGCAAAACCTCTTCTCTACAAAAAATACAAAAATTAGCCAGGCATGGTGGCATGCAACTGTGGTCTCAGGTATTTGGGAAGCTCAGGTGAGAGGATCACCTGAATCTGGGGAGGTTGAGGCTGCAGTGAGCTGAGATCGTGTCGCTGCACTCCAGCCTGGATAACAAAGAGACCTTGTCTCCAAAAAAAAAAAAAAAAAAAAGGCCAGGTTCGGTGACTCATGCCTGTAATTCCAGCACTTTGGGAGGCCGAGGCAGGCGGATTACCTGAGGTCAGGAGTTCAAGACCAGCCTGGCCAACATGGTGAAAACCCCGTCTCTGCTAAAAATACAAAAATCAGCCGGGTGTAGTGGCTCACGCCTGTGATCCCAGCACTTTGGGAGGTGGAGGTTGCAGTGAGCTCCAAGGCAGGTGGATCATGAAGTCAGGAGATCGAGACCATCCTGGCTAACATGGTGAAACCCAGTTTCTACTAAAATATACAAAAAATTTAGCCGGGTGTGGTGGCAGGCGCCTGTAGTCCCAGCTGCTCGGGATGCTGAGGCAGGAGAATGGCATGAACCTGGGAGGCGGAGCTTGCAGTGAGCCAAGATCGTGCCACTGCACTCTAGCCTGGCTGGCAAAGCGAGACTCTGTCTCAAAAAAAAAGATACACATTTATCTTTGTGGATGGAGATATAACAGATGAGTTAGTTCTAACTAATTGTATTTTCATAATTTTGGCTTATTGGAACAAATAGAAATTTCAGGCTTTAGGGAAAATCTGAGCCTGCAGAGAATTTGTGGATTGAATCATGGAGTTCTGTGTTGGAAACCTGGCTTAAATCACCGTTTAAAGATTTTATATTATTTACTTCTTGTTTTGAGGTTCTATAACTTGTGTATTCAATGAGAAAAGAGGTGGTGAGCTCAGTTGGGAAGCAGGGCTAGACATGGGAGCTATACTGGAAATTCTATTGTGTTAGAGTCTCCCTCTTTCGCCTAGGCAGGAGTGCAGTGGTATGATCATAGCTCATTGCAGTCTTGAGCTCCCAGTTTCAAGTGATCCTCCTTCCTCAGCCTTTCAAAGTGCTGAGATTACAGGTGTGAGCCATCATGCTCAGCTGGATTCTTTTGTTTGTTTTGTTTTGTTTTGAGATGGAGTTTTGCTCTTGTTGCCCAGGCTGGAGGGCAATGGTGCGATCTCAGCTCACTGCCACCTCCACCTCCCAGGTTCAAGCGATTCTCCTCCCTCAGCCTCCCAAATAGCTGGGATTACAGGCATGCACCACCACACCTGGCTGATTTTGTATTTTTAGTTAGTAGAGACAAGGTTTCTTCATGTTGGTCAGGCTGGTCTTGAACTCCCGACTTGAGGTGATCCACCCACCTCGGCTTCCCAAAGTGCTGGGATTACAGGCATGAGCCACCACGCCTGGCCTGGATTCTTCATATGTAAATCTTTTTGCTTCTTTGTTTATTTATTTTTTTGAGGTTTCGCTGTCACCTAGGCTGAAGTGCAGTGGCACGATCACAACTCACTGCAACCTCTACCTCTTGGGCTCAAGTGATTCTTTCACTTGAGCCTCCCGAGTAGCTGGGACCACAGGTGTTCATCACCATGCTAATTTTGGTGGGGGGTGTTGTTGTTGTTGTTTGGTGAAGACTGGGTTTCACATGTTGCCCAGGCTGGTCTCAAACTCCTGAACTCAAGTGATCCCCCCTCCTTGGCCTCCCAAAGTCCTGGGATTACAGGCTTGAGCCACTGTGCTGGGCCGTGTGTGTGTGTGTGCTTGTGTGTGTGTGTAAGAGGGTGTTGTTCTGTCTACCAGGTTGGACTGCATTGGCCACCACTGCCACCACACCCAGCTAATTTTTTTAAAATTTGGAAAGATAGGGTCTCACTATATTGCCCAGGCTTATATGCAAATCTTTATGCAGCTTCATGCCTGCACTTTTTTTTCCCCATTGGTCCTTTGGAAATTGTTCCAGTTTTTTTTCCCTGTATCTTTAAACAACAAAACAAAGCACTCTTTTAATTTACTATAAACACATAACAGTCAGGAATTGTTTTAAATTTATTTTCTCGCCTTACGGATGACATTTGGCCAGAGGTATGCAGAGTTGCCAGAGCTTGATAATGAGCATAATTCATCTTGGAAACTTTTCTGTTTTGCTGTTTAATCCAGTACAGATACAGGTGTTTTCTTTCTGTGACTTTTTGTCAGTAGTTGTATCTGTAAATCACCTCCTATGGAGACGGGTGTTCCTGTGACTGAGAGCCAGCTGTTGGGTGTTTTCGCTAAACAGCTTGCTCCTGGTTAGCTGCTTAAATCCCCCTGAGAGGCGTATTGGCTGCTTCAGGGAATACTGCAGACGGGGTGAAGGTTTTTGCAAGACCTTTAGTGACCCACTTTCAATTTGCTGCAATTCTTCTGCTTTGGCTTTTTCCTATAGGTGCCAGAGTTCATCTGCTTCATGCTTTTACTACTGACTCATCTTCCTGTTGTATATTCTTGGACTGGTGACTTAAGAATCTTTAGGTCACCTGTTATGTAGTTTCTCCTGCCACCTGTATGGGGAGGAGAAAACTGGTATTCAAACTGAAGCCTGTTTCCATCTTATTCTCATTGATTTTTATGGTACATAGAAAACTTTGTTTCTTTCTGAAAATAGCATTTTAGTGACTCATTGTTTTCTGTGGCAGGAAGCTTATGACCTGCTCTTTTCTTTTTCCTTTCCAGAGGGAATCTGGAAAAATTGCAATCAAAACATCATTTCTCTAAGAAAATTTTGGGTAACAGAAGCTCTGGACAACAGGTAAAGTGTATTTAAACTTAGGTGGTGCTGACAAATCATCTGTAATCTGCAGAAGTAAACTGGGAGAGGGAGGGAAGACAAGTTAAAAGTTAAGTCTACTTTGTGTTGGGGTTCTATTGGGGATTTCCCATATATTACCTCATTTAGGTGTTTTTTTTTTTTTTTTTTTTTTTTTGAGACGGAGTCTCACTGTGTCTCCCAGGCTGGAGTGCAGTGGCGCGATCTCGGCTCACTGCAAGCTCCGCCCCCCGGGTTCACGCCATTCTCCCGCCTCAGCCTCCCAAGTAGCTGGGACTACAGGCGCCCGCTACCGCGCCCGGCTAGTTTTTTGTATTTTTAGTAGAGACGGGGTTTCACCATGTTAGCCAGGATAGTCTCGATCTCCTGACCTTGTGATCCACCCGCCTCGGCCTCCCAAAGTGCTGGGATTACAGGCTTGAGCCACCGCGCCCGGCCTCATTTAGGTGTTTTTTACCTGGATCCTGGATGTAGATCTGGGAATCTCAGAAAGAAACTATCCTTTAAAATGCTATTTTAAGTGGATTTGCTGTTGATTGAATTTAATGTCCTCACAATTCAGTTTGGCAATCATTTTTTAATGTCTGCCATAAATAAGGTACAGAAGTATAATTTGTAGATTCTGTTATATAGTAAAGGGGTATAATATTTATTGCAAAACCATTCACTGTGGGCTTCTAAGTGAAACCAAAATCTGGTATGCTATACAGTCTAGCTAGGGAAGATCTTCCTAGTTCCCTTCGTCTTTTTAGTTCTTAATGATTGCCAGCAGTTTGTAGCTGTACCATCTTCTTAATCCCTTTTAGCACTTGTCTAAAATTTAAGTTTCCTAATAAGTCACCCCTTCACAGTGGAGTCTAGCCAAGGTGTCCCCTTCATGTTCTCCGTGGTGGTTTTTCTGTGATTGGACCGAATAACTATACCTGTGTGTTTTTTTAATCTCTATCTCACAAAATTCTGAAGGTCTCATGAAATAATAGTATGTGTAAAGAACCTGGGTATGGCCAGGCATGGTGGCTCACACCTGTAATCCCAGCACTTTGAGAGGCCAAGGCAGGAGGATCACCTGTGGTCAGGAGTTCGAGACCAGCCTGGCCAACATGGTGAAACCTCATCTCTACTAAAAATACAAAAATGGTGGTGCATGCCTGTAATCCCAGCTACTCGGAGGCTGAGGCACAAGAATCACTTGAGCACAGGAGGCAGAGGTTGCAGTGAGCCAAGATCACGCCACTGCACTGCAGCCTGGGTGAAAGAGGGAAACTGTCTCAAAAAAAAAAAAAAAAAAAAAAAAAGAACCGAGGTCTGAGAAATACATCTCGATAAGTAGTAGCTACAAGTTTACCTTTCAAACCAGAGGAGATATGAAAGTAATCCATACTTTCTAGGACCTTGTAGGGCCAACAGGTGTTGACTGAGGTGAATTGACCTGCCTGAAGATAGTTGAGAGTGAGATGCTGTTTATTCTTTTTTTTTTGAGATGGAGTCTTGCTCTGTTCAAGTGATTCTCCTGCCTCAGCCTCCTGAGCAGCTGGGATTACAGGCACACACCACCGTGCCCGGGTAATTTTTGTATTTTTATAGAGACAGAGTTTCACCATGTTGACCAGGCTGGTCTTTAACTCCTGACCTCAAGTAATCTGCCTGCCTTGGCCTCCCAAAGAGCTGGGATTACAGGCGTGAGCCATCGCACCCAACCGAGATGCTGTTTATTCTAACATTTGTTCCACTGTGAACCTTGAAGTTAGATTTCAAGTATTCAAAGTAGTAGTTCCTAGAGATATCATAAATTAATAATTAAATTAAGATTTAATATATTTGTTGATTTTCTTTTGGTATTTTTCCACTTTTATCAGGGCATACCAATTCAATCACCATGAGTTGGAGCTTCCTGACTCGCCTGCTAGAGGAGATTCACAACCATTCCACATTTGTGGGGAAGATCTGGCTCACTGTTCTGATTGTCTTCCGGATTGTCCTAACAGCTGTAGGAGGAGAATCCATCTATTACGATGAGCAAAGCAAATTTGTGTGCAACACAGAACAGCCGGGCTGCGAGAATGTCTGCTATGATGCGTTTGCACCCCTCTCCCATGTACGCTTCTGGGTGTTCCAGATCATCCTGGTGGCAACTCCCTCTGTGATGTACCTGGGTTATGCTATCCACAAGATTGCCAAAATGGAGCACGGTGAAGCAGACAAGAAGGCGGCTCGGAGCAAGCCCTATGCAATGCGCTGGAAACAACACCGGGCTCTGGAAGAAACAGAGGAGGATAACGAAGAGGATCCTATGATGTATCCAGAGATGGAGTTAGAAAGTGATAAAGAAAATAAAGAGCAGAGCCAACCCAAACCTAAGCATGATGGCCGACGACGGATTCGGGAAGATGGGCTCATGAAAATCTATGTGCTGCAGTTGCTGGCAAGGACCGTGTTTGAGGTGGGTTTTCTGATAGGGCAGTATTTTCTATATGGCTTCCAAGTCCACCCGTTTTATGTGTGCAGCAGACTTCCTTGCCCTCATAAGATAGACTGCTTTATTTCTAGACCCACTGAAAAGACCATCTTCCTTCTGATAATGTATGGTGTTACAGGCCTTTGCCTCTTGCTTAACATTTGGGAGATGCTTCATTTAGGGTTTGGGACCATTCGAGACTCACTAAACAGTAAAAGGAGGGAACTTGAGGATCCGGGTGCTTATAATTATCCTTTCACTTGGAATACACCATCTGCTCCCCCTGGCTATAACATTGCTGTCAAACCAGATCAAATCCAGTACACCGAACTATCCAATGCTAAGATCGCCTACAAGCAAAACAAGGCCAACACAGCCCAGGAACAGCAGTATGGCAGCCATGAAGAGAACCTCCCAGCTGACCTGGAGGCTCTGCAGCGGGAGATCAGGATGGCTCAGGAACGCTTGGATCTGGCAATTCAGGCCTACAGTCACCAAAACAACCCTCATGGTCCCCGGGAGAAGAAGGCCAAAGTGGGGTCCAAAGCTGGGTCCAACAAAAGCACTGCCAGTAGCAAATCAGGGGATGGGAAGACATCCGTCTGGATTTAATCCTGGCGGGCTTAAAACCTGTGCTTTTCATAGTTTATGGTAAGCAGCAGCTCACTGAATAATGACTTCCATTGAGTAAACATTTGGCTCTGGTTATCTTCAGGGATGCTGTTGGCTCATGATCCAAGCTCAGGGGACTCTGGAGGCGGGGCTGGGCTGAGGGGGAGAAACGGAAACACAGTGTTCCTGGGCACATGTTCTTAGCAATAATACAGTTGCAGAACTTTACATTTGTGTCTTCCAGATCTGGAGAAGAACAGACATATTTAAATCATTCTTGTTGAACAGTTTTTGTATGTACAGTATTATGGTACTTTTTTTTTAGTATGAGAACTTTTTTTGTATTTGTACATTGAACTGCTGTAGTTATACTTTTATATTAAAGGGGAAAAAGTCCTTATAAGTAATGCCTATTAGGCTAGTGCTATTACTTTGTTCAGCAAATTCTACCCTGGCTTTAGAGTTTTTAATAGATGCTACACCTAATAAAAGTGCCTCTCATATTGCAGGAATGATTTCAGATGTGTAAGGAGACTGAAGAGGAGATACCAGTTTTTAGTCTTGGAAAGCAAGTTCACAGTATAAGGAGGTTGAGATCTTTCTTTTACATGAGAAATATTTGAATCTCATTCATGCAGTCAGAGTTGTAGCCAGTTTTTGAAAACCTTATTTTCAAAGGAAGTAAATGATTCACTGTAGGATTCCTTTAAATATCAAGCATCACCAGTATATGCTTTGACGGTGTGTGTATATAACTTAAAGTTCTTTCAAAAGCCTGATACAGAAATGTGTCCCCAGTTTGGTAGCAATGTGGAAAACCTGGCTTGAGATGATGTGGAGCTGTCCCTCAGAAAACAAAGCCATGCCTGGAATCCCTAATAGGATGCTTAGTTGTGAACCTGTTTGATTTGCCTTAAACCTCTATCCAGAAACCTGCCCGCTTCTCTCCCTCTGGTTAAGAAGCCAGTGGTGGATATTTTCTTTGTTAACATTAGAAATGCAAACATTCCTTTGTCAACCAAGAATACTCAAAGCTACTTGTATTGGAAATGGCAGAAGGCTTAAATCCAAATTTCTTATTTTTTATAATTTACCACAGAACTTTTGTGATTAAACATATTCTGCCAGTGGAGGTTTATACCTGAAAGGTCATGGAGTCCTCTCTGTAAATAGACCTAAAGAGAAGTGCAGTATTTATTCCTTGTAGGCATAATGTGTTTGTCACTGACAAGCATTCATGTTCATCCCACTAGTCTTTTATCGCAGTCTTTTATCGTCATTTTCAACCTTATGTTGCAGAGCTTTGCTTTCTCATCATGTTCTCATTGTCTTAAATTTTGTGAGCTTCTGAGAAAGAGCTTGGTAAAGGTTTAAAGGGGCCTTCGTTCCATCAGGGAGCATTTTATTTGTGCGTCTCACCCTTTTCTAACGAAAGCTATTGTAAGCCACCTCTGACTTGGAAATTCTGAAAGTATGAATATTTTTTATATCTTAATTGTAAAATGCCAGTTCTCCATTATTTAGATGAACACTAGAACACTGCACCCTTTGTGCAGTGTTTTTCTTTGTTTCTCCATTGCATTCCTACCCCCACCAAGAAAATAAACTTAAGGAAATTTTTTTTGAGACAGGGTCTCCCTCTTTCACCCAGGCTGGAGTGCAGCAGCATGATCTCAGCTCACTGCAGCCTCTGCCTCCCAGGCTCAAGCGATCATTCCACCTCAGCCCCCTGATTAGCTGGGACTACAGGCATGTGCCACCATACTCGGCTAATTCTTTTTTAAAAATTTTTTTTTGTAGAGATGAGGTCTCACTATGTTGCCCAGGCTGGTCTCGAACTTTTGGGTTCAAGTGATCCTCCCGCCTCAGCCTCTCAAAGTGTTAGTATTATAGGCATGAGCCACCATACCCAGCCTAGAAAATTTAGCCTTATCTTTTAGCCATTCATTTACTTTTATTTGCTTTAAAAAAAAAAAAAAAAAAAAAAAACTTTAAATTTTAGCCCAGAGAAGCACCTCAGGAACTCTAAACATCTTAAGCAAAAATTAAAGGAGACTGAAGGAGAAGTTTCAGAAAGTAATACACATGTATATCATGGGTAATTAATAGACATGCACAGCTTCCTTCAAATCAAATGCTTAATAAGGAAATTCATATAATTCCAAGAAAACAGGCAAAATTTTGAATACATAAGCCTAGGTAAGATAAAGAACTACCAGTTAATTCTTACGTCAATGGAGCTTCAAGCAGGTTTTTTAATTGAAGGACAAAACATGTCCATACATTTGTGTTATCTATTCAGAGCCTGAGGGAGAAGAGAGTGGTTTTGCCAGTGGAAAGGTTGGGGATTTGAGAATGATACAGAGGGAAGGAGTCAAGCAGAAACGCCAGGAAGAACCAGGCAAAGACATTTGGCGCCAGAAGCATCCACTTAGTTTCTATGAAGAGTGCCCCTGTTGTTTCATCTTGGCCTGTTCTGATGAGAATGTTACCTTTTGTGTCTGGATAACTCGTCAGCTTCTTAAAGTACATATAAAGATACACTGTCACCTCCCCACATGCACACACTTTTAAAATCTATTTTTATTCTCTTGCTAAAGTTGTAATTATGTCAAGAATTTTCTAGCTCTAACTGCCTTCTTAGTACATATCTTTCTGCCTTTAAAGCATATGAGTTTGCCAAAGTCATTTTCCCCTAATGACATATTGTGAACTTACATTAAGAAAATGGGCCAGGCGTGGTGGCTCATGTCTGTAATCCCAGCATTTTAGGAGGCCCAGGCTGGCGGATCACCTGAGGTCAGGAGTTCAAGACCAGACTGACCAACATGGTGAAACTCCGTCTCTACTAAAAATACAAAAATTAGCCAGGCGTGCTGGGTGGACGCCTGTAATCCCACCTACTTGGGAGGTTGAGGCAGAAGAATTGCTTGAACCCAGGAGGCAGAGGTTGCAGTGAGCTGAGATCACACCATTTCACTCCAGCCTGGAAGACAGAGTGAGACTCTGTCTCAAAAAAAAAAAAGAAAGAAAATGAGCCTATTCATGTCTGCCTAACCCATTGGTGGGGTCTGCATTGAATCTCTAAGAATATTGTTCTGAAACATGCAGGTGGGGTTTGTATAAAAAGCCTGTCCAACATTTAGTTCCCCACCCCATCAGAATCATACTGTTTTGAATTGCCATATAAGACATGCTCCATCATGACACTTGCTTCTACTCCAAATATAAGTTGAGTTCTTAGTCCTTCACCTGCTAGAATCAGGATACAATCAACATGATTATGTTCCTTAACACACTTTGATTTATGCAGATGTGGTGTGTCCTTTGCTCTTCATTTTTCTCTTAAGACGGAGTCTTGCTCTTGTCACCCAGGCTGGAATGCAATGGCATGATTTCAGCTCACTGCAACCTCCACCTCCTAGGTTCAAGCGATTCTCCTGCCTCAGCCTCCCGAGCAGCTAGGATTACAGGCGCCGTCATCATACCCGGCTAATTTTTTTTGTATTTTTAGTAGAGACAGGGCTTCACCATGTTGGCCAGGCTGGTCTTGAACTTCTGACCTTGTGATCTGCCCACCTCAGCTTCCCAAAGTGCTGGGATTGCAGGCGTGAGCCACCGTGCCCGGCCTGCTCTTCTTAAAACCCGTTATTCAGAAGAGATTTGTAAAAGAAATACGCTTTTTTTTTTTTTTTTTTTTTTTTGTTAATTCAAACTTGAGGGGAAAATTAGATAGCATTTTCCCCTAAAGAAATGTTAATGTTCATTTCTGTGGCTTTGTTTTTGCTTATTTAGTTTTGCCTGTTTCTTTATGTGTTCATTTAAAGCCACAAGTATGTTACATCATTTTAAGTCAGTTTTTCTGGGGATTTTCCTCGACTAATGTCTATAGAATTATTTACTCTTGATGCAAATGAACTTTGCCATCCAGAATGATTCTCAGTTTCGGACTTCCACATAATGTGTTTTTTTTTTTTTTGGAAGGACATCTGTATCTTTAAAGGGGAAAAAATCAGTATTAGGTACTTTATTAACTCATTTATTCATGATATGAAATTAGGCAGATCACTTTACTTTTCCAAGGTTCAGGAGCCATGTACCTCTCAAAAGTGTTACGAAGTGGTTAGAAAAGGCCTCTGGTAAAAGGTGTTCAAGGACCAACCATTATTGGTCACTTGTTTGAACTTGGCGCTTAAAAAAAAAGTTGGACTGTGACGCTTGGTGCTGTTTATCACAGACATCAGTAATGGTCTGAAACACTCTTTAGCAGTTTATACCAAAAATGGACTTAATTTGTTATCAGTTACACCCATGATTTACTCGTTCAGCTTGTACAAGTCCATACTTCATGCTTTCTGTCTCATTTAAGAGACAGTCCACTTCTAAAAATAACATCAATAGTTGATGATACGTTTTTGGCTAGCCAGCTTTCTGTAAAAGGCAAGAATGTTAGACATGCACAGTTTCCTTCAAATCAAATGTTTAATAAGATACTTCAAGAAACGCCTTTTTAAAAATCAAAGGTTTTGGCCAGGAGTGGTGGCTCACGCCTGTAATCCCAGCACTTTGGGAGGCCAAGGCGGGCGGATCATGAGGTCAGGAGTTTGAGACCAGCCTGGCCAACATGGTGAAACCCCATCTCTACTAAAAATAACAAAAATTAGCCGGGCGTGGTGGCGGGTGCCTGTAGTCCCAGCTACTCAGGGGGCTGAGACGAGAATCGCTTGATCCCAGGAGGTGGAGCTTGCAGTGAGCCGAGATTGCATCATTGCACTTCAGCCTGGGCAACGAGTGAATCTCTCTCTCAATAACAAAGTCCTGGCATGCAGTTTGGAAATAAAATTTAAACTCATCTATATATAATAAATACGTAATAATTCACAGTCACCATCAAATGTTGGAATCATTGAATTGCATAATTGTACTCATTCCGACCACATCATGAAGAGTTTAAAGATTTGTATTTGCTGTTGTCCCTATGTAGTTCTATCGATGTTTGGTTTTGTTTTTTGGGGTTTGTTTTGAGAAAGGATCTGTTGCCTAGGCTGGAGTGCAGTGGCATAATCTCAACTCACTACAGCCTGGACCTCCTGGGCTCAAGCAGTCCTCCCACTTCAGCCTCCCAAGTAGCTGGGCTGCAAGTGCTCACCACCACACCTTGCTAATTTTTGTATTCTTTGTAGAGACAGGGATCTCTGTGTTGCCCAGGCTGGTCTCAAACTCCTGGACCCAAGCAATCCTCCCGTCACAGCCTCCCAAGGTGCTGGGATTACAGGCATGAGCCACTGTGCCCAGCCTGTTTTTAATAATGATATTAAGTGAGTTTGGTTCCTGTGTTATTAATCAATGTTAATAATCGTACTTTTTTTTTTTTTTCTTTTAAGAAACCATGGTATTCTAAAATCCAGGAGTCCAAATAAAAGAAAGTTCTCGGCTGGTGTGGTGGCTAACGCCTGTAATCCCAGCACTTTGAGAGGCTGAGGTGGGTGGATCACTAGAGGTCAGGAGTTTGAAATAAGCCTGGCCAATATGGTAAAACCCCCTCTACTAAAAATACAGAATTTAGCTGGTCATGGAGGTGCACGTCCCAGCTACTCGGGATGTTGAGGCATGAGAATTCCTTGAACCCAGAAGGCAGAGGTTGCTGTGAGCCAAGATTGTGCTACTGCACCCCAGCCTGGGCGACAGAGTAAGACTGTCACCAAAAAAAAAAAGGGAAAAAGTGCACCAGTGCCGTTTCTGCAGAGATAAGTAATAGTTCTGGCTGGGTGTGGTGGCTCATGCCTGTAATCCCAACACTTTAGGAGGCCAAGGCAGGTGGATCACATGAGGTCAGGAGTTCGAGACCAGCCTGGCCAATGTGGCAAAACTGTCTCTACTAAAAATATAAAAATTAGGTATGGTGGCACGTGCCTGTAATCCCAGGTACTTGGGAGACTAAGGCATGAGATGAGAATCTCTTGAACCCGGGAGGTAGAGGTTGCAGTGAGCTGAGATTGCACCACTGCACTCCAGCTTGGGTGACGGAGTGAGACTCAAAAAGGTACTAGTTCTGCATTTCAGATTTGGCTTGTTGAACCAGGCTATATGCTTCCAAGATTTAAAATGTTTTTCTGTATTATACTCTCAATTGTGTTTTCAAAAATATCTTACAGAAATCTCTACCTCAGGCACTAAGTGTTATGACGTGGGTAGCATATTGATACCGAAAACTTAGCTAGGACTTCCAGCCTTTTAAGATAATTTAAATGTAAAATTAAACGGTTAACCAGCAATCTAATGTCATGTGGTGTACAGTTTGGATATTGCATGAACAGCTAAGGAATCACCTGTTCTAGTGCCAAAGATCACTCATTGCTAATTTTGTTCTGTACAGCTTATGTAAAACTTTCATGGTGGAGACAGACTCTGTGCTCAGGGCCTTGTCTCTAGGAAGATTTTGTCAATTCCAAATACAGTTTTGAAGATTCTTTTGTGGTTTGTGCTTCCTTTCTCAGAATTCGAAACCAACTGAAAATCAGCTGCCAGGAAATGTCATGTTGAGGATTTTACCCTATTCATATAAAATAATACCCAAGAGCTTAGTGATATACACAGGAAACCTAATATGAAAATCTCTTCCTCATACATTTCACCTGTAAGTTGATCTTGGTGGGAATACTTGAGCAGAAAAATTTCCAACTAAAGGTTTGGGCGTGAAAGATGCCTTTTTTCAGAGCTGATTTGAAGCTCTTCTGGGACTACTGTGGCTAAATAGGTCAGCATATTTGTGGCGTCGCAATCTGGAGAATATAGGTAGCCTGGTGGGGGAGGCTGGGGTCTAAGCTCAGAAGCTGGGAATGCACCCTTGACATCCCTCGGTTCTGGAGGCCTTTCCTGGAGTGCCTTCTGCAAGGGACCCTTTGTGGCAGCAGAGTGAGCAGTGTCATTGGAAAGCCTAATCCACCTCCTGAGAAGGAAACAGCAATGCCCTTTTGTTCCTTCAGACACGGGATAGCTGACTGGTAGGTCACGAACAGCTCACCCTCAGCAGCGCAGATTGTAGACTGGTCAGCCAACCATATTTGGTAATGAACTTGTGAGCTGTTTGAAAGCTATTGGAGCAGTTAAATCACTCTGGATCTGTTAGTTTTGAAAGCAGATTCTTTGGCAGATAAATCAGTAGGGAGACTAATACCTGAAAAAGGTATTGGCATCAAATATGTTTTCTTTGCTACACAGAGTTTGAAAACTGTTTTTAAGGTTTTAAGGGCTTATATGATACTTTTAGGGTTTGTTTCCTTTAGATATCTCCCGTTGGAAGCAGGTTACACAGGGGCATGAACAACATGGAGGTGGAGGCAAAGTTGGGAACAGAATCCAGGTCTATACAATCCAGTATCCTTTGTTCTTGCAAGAGGAGGGTCCAGAAGCAGCTGTTAGCGGGTGCTCACAAGGGTTTGGGGGCATATTTGCTGGGTGGACCTTGTATCTGTCTATTACAATACTTTCTCAAAATGTAACCATTGGACCATTGGACTACTTGTTAGAAGTAACAGGAATGCTATTAAAATATAGATTTTTAGGCCGAGGCGGGTGGATCATGAGTTCAGGAGATCGAGACCATCCTGGCTAACAGTGAAACCCCGTCTCTACTAAAAATGCAAAAAAATTAGCCGGCTGTGGTGGTGGGCGCCTGTAGTCCCAGCTACTTGGGAGGCTGAGGCAGGAGAACGGCGTGAACCCAGGAGGGGGAGCTTATAATGAGCCGAGATTGTGCCACTGCACTCCAGCCTGGACAACAGAGCAAGACTCCGTCTCTAAATACTATATATACATGCATATATATATATATATATATATATAGAGAGAGAGAGAGAGAGAGAGAGAGATATAGATATATAGATTCCTAGTCTGGGCAACATAGTGAGACCCTGTCTGTACAAAAAAAAAAGGAAAAAACTAGCTGGGCATGGTAGTACTCACCTGTAGTCTGAGCTCCTTGGGAGGCTGAGGCAGGAAGATCGGTTGACCGCCGAGGTGGAGGCTGCAGTGAGCCGTGGTTGCACCACTGCACGCCACCCTGGATGACAGAGCGAGAGCGAGACCCTGTCTGTCTGTCTCTCTCTCTCTCTGTATATGTGTGTGTGTGTGTGTGTGTGTGTGTGTGTCTGTCTGTGTATATTCCTTAGATCCATTGCAGACCTAAATAATCAGAACTAACAAGTTCTCTGGGCAATTCATTTTTAAAAAATCTTTTATTAGCCAGGCGCGGTGGCTCACGCCTGTAATCCCAGCACTTTGGGAGGCCAAGGCGGGCGGTTCACGAGGTGAGGAGGTCGAGACCACGGTGAAACCTCATCTCTACTAAAAATACAAAAAATTAGCCGGGCGCGGTGATGGGCGCCTGTAGTCCCAGCTACTCAGGAGGCTGAGGCAGGAGAATGGCGTGAACCCGGGAGGCGGAGCTTGCAGTGAGCCGAGATCGCGCCACTGCACTTCAGCCTGGGCGACAGAGCCAGACTCTATCTCAAAAAAAAAAAAAAAAAAAAAACAACTTTTATTAAGATATAATTTACATGGAGTAAAACTGTTGTATAGTTAGAAATGCATACAGTTAAGTAACCAAACCAGAAAGATGCAGAATAGTTGCATTACCCCCAAATTATCTGGTGATTCTTATGTACATTATAGTTTGAAAACCACTCATTTTTAGGCCGGGCGCGGTGGCTCAAGCCTGTAATCCCAGCACTTTGGGAGGCCGAGACGGGCGGATCACGAGGTCAGGAGATCGAGACCATCCTGGCGAACACAGTGAAACCCCGTCTCTACTAAGAAATACAAAAAATAGCCGGGCGAGATGGCGAGCGCCTGTAGTCCCAGCTACTCGGGAGGCTGAGGCCGGAGAATGGCGTGAACCCGGGAGGCGGAGCCTGCAGTGAGCTGAGATCCGGCCACTGCACTCCAGCCTGGGCTACAGAGCGAGACTCCGTCTCAAAAAAAAAAAAAAAAAAAAAAAAAAAAAAAAGAAAACCACTCATTTTTTAAAAATTGAAGTAGGCTGGGCATGGTGTCTCACGCCTGTAATCCCAGCACTTTGGGAGGTCGAGGTGGGCGGATCACAAGGCCAGGAGATCGAGACCATCCTGGCTAACACAGTGAAACCCTGTCTCTACTAAAAATACAAAAAAATTAGCCAGGAGTGTTGGCAGGCTCCTGTAGTCCCAGCTACTGGGAAGGCTGAGGCAGGAGAATGGCGTGAACCCAGGAGGCGGAGCTTGCAGTGAGTAGAGATCACACCACTGCACTCCAGCCTGGGCAACAGAGTGAGACTCCGTCTCAAAAAAAAAAAAAAAAAAATGGTTTGAAGTAGCCAAAATAAAAGGGGAAAGAGAATTGTTTTGAATTACCTCCTCTGTTCAAGAAGGTTTAGACCTGGTATAGCACGTAAGTTTCATCTCATCAGTCAGCTCAGAATGACTGCTGGCTGCCTGGAGGGGAGGCCTACGTAGAGGATCCAGGGACTCCTTTGGGTTCAGCCAAATAATCTTATCAGTGATTTTGAGGTTGGGGCAGGGTTGATGGAAGAGTGTGCCATCCCTGACTAGATGTTAAGCATATGTTTCAAAATATCTTGGATATGGGAGTGCTGGAAAGGGAAGAGGTGGTCCCTTTAAATGATACGGAAGGGGGTAAGGGAAGTGCTGCATAGAGGAGGGCATGGTTCCTGACTAGGGCTCCACCCCCACGGACCTAGGTGAGGACTGGCATTTCCTGCCCAAATGCTCCGCCCCCATCCCCTAGACCCTAGTAGGCAGACGCAGGCAGCTGGATGTCCAGAGGAACACACCAACAGGCACTGGTGCGCTGGCAGGCCACCGACCTGCAGAAGCAGAATAACATGGAGTTTGGCCTGGGCAGTCAGAGGAGAGCCCAGGCCGCCAAGCGGCCGGACTCCAGGGGAAGACCGTCTCCCTTCTGGCTCTCCCATCTGCTGAAAGCTACTTCCACTCAATAAAACCTTGCACTCATTCTCCAAGCCCACGTATGGTCCAATTCTTCCAGTATGCTAAGGCAAGAACCTTGGGATACAGAAAGCCCTCTGTCCTTGCAATAAAGCAGAGGGCTAACTGAGCTAACACAAGCCGCCTATAGACGGCTAAACTAAAAGAGCAAAACTAAAAGCACACACTGTAACATACGCCCACTGGGGCTTCAGCTATAAACATTCACCCCTAGACACTGCCTTGGGGTCAGAGCCCCACAGCCTGCCCATCTGTATGCTCCCCTAGAAGTTTGAGGTTTGAGCAGCAGGGCACTGAAGAAGTGAGCCACTCCCCCATCGCACACCCTGCTAGGGGACAAGGGAACTTTTCCTGTTTCATCATGAAATAATGAATTTAGTGGCTGGGAGGGGTGGCTCATGCCTGTAATCCCAGCACTTTAGGAGGCTGAGGCAGGTGGATCACGAGATCAGGAGTTCCAAGACCAGCCTAGCCAAGATGGCGAAACCCCGTCTCTACTAAAAATACAAAAATTAGCTGGGTGCAGTGGAAGGTGCCTGAAATCCCAGCTACTCGGGAGGCTGAGGCAAGAGAATTGCTTGAACCTGGGGCGGGAGGGTGGAGTTTGCAGTGGCCGAGATCGCACCACTGCACTCCAGCCTGGGTGACAGAGTGAGACTCCATCTCAAAATAAATAAATAAATAAATAAATAAATAAATAAATAAATAAATAAATGAAATACGGATTTAGAACTTCTGGATCATGACTATGACTAGGCTCATGTGAAAAGAACCATCTCACCTTGTATGTAAGCAAGAATTAGTGTCATTACTTATAAATTTCTCCTCCCTACGTGTCATTACTTATAAATTTCTCCTCCCTACAGTTAATGACATCTTGGAGGAACTTAGAAACAGGAAGTGACTCAGGATTGGGAAGCACCAGGAAAAGAGCTGCTGACATGACATGGTGACAAGCATTCTTTGTCAATTCACTTTTTCTCCTGCCCCCAGGATCCTAAGGAAATGGCACAGCATTTCCTTGCCCTGCCCTTGAGGTGCTATGCCTACTCTAAGCTAGCTAGGGGCTTGTGGAAGAAAAACCTAAGGAAGACCCCTGCTCACGCCTGGAGGAAAGAACTGATGACTTCATCTTCACCCTCAGCCAAACTGCCACAAGTATCCTTGTTTGCCTGGCTCTCCTGGGGCCATCACAGAGGGCTGGGGATGCTCAGAGCCTTAAACTCCAGGCGAGGCAGAACCAAGCAGCTGTTCATAAGCGATTTCAGTGCATGTCCAGTGACCCGAACGGGACCCGACCATGGGGAAAATGATACAGAACTAGATAGCTTTCTTTAAATTTTATTTTTAGTTTGTGTACTCCTATGGAAGTGTAATTTTATCTTTGTGCTGGAAACACTGAAAAGCACTGACAGGGAGCTCCTTTGGCCTGGCCCATTTTTTCTGAAAGCGCGTTGCAGCTGTGGCTTCTGCCCAGCAGGCAGAGACTGATGTTACATCCTGTACCCAGCTGCTGCTGGGAGAAGGGACAGACTCAGCCTCTGACTGCAGGGGGATCTGCAGGAAGATCGGGGAACCTGAAGACACTTTTAACTGCAAAAGCCCTGGAAATAGTAAGTGCAAACTGTCCAGTGGATTGTTGACTTCACATTCAAATCATCGGGAAGTGATTGAGACTGGAAGCGTCGACAAGGATCCGCAGGGTCTGGGACCAGAGACCAGCTTGTGATCCTGCTGTGGAGTGCTAGGGGTCTGCTCTGGGGAGGGGAATTTGGCCTAGAAGAGACATGGTATAAGGTGGGGACTGTTACAGTCATGCAACACTTAACATCAGGTGATTCTGTCATTGTACAAATATCATAGAGTGAACTCACACAAATTTACACAGCATAGCCTGCTACACCCGTAGGCTCTGTAGTATAACCTATTGCTCCTAGGCTGCAAACCCATGCAGTATGTTTCTTTATTGAATGCTGTAGACAATGGCACCACAATGGTATTTGCATATCTAGACATATCTGAACAAAAGGTACAGTGAAAGATAAAATATATACAGTATAAAATATTTTTTTAAAAGGCTGGGCATGGTGGCACACTCCTATAATCCCAGCACTTTGGGAGGCTGAGGCAGGAGGATCACTTGATCCCAGGAGTTCGAGACCAGCCTGGGCAACATGGCAAAAACCCATCTTGACAAAAAATACAAAAAGTAGCCGGGCATGGTGGTGGGCGCCTGTAATCCCAGCTACTCAGGAGACTGAGGCATGAGAATTGCTTTAACCCGGGAGGCGGAGGTTGCAGTGAGCCGGGATGGCACCACTGCACTCCAGCCTGGGTGACAGAGTGAGACACCATCTCAAACAAAAAAGAAAAGAAAATGTGGTCCATTGGCCCGGCACGGTGGCTCACGCCTGTAATCCCAGCACTTTGGGAGGCCAAGGCGGGTGGATCATGAGGTCAGGATATCGATACCATCCCGGCTAACACTGTGAAACCCCGTCTCTACTAAAAATACCAAAAAAAAAAAAAAAATTAGCTGGGCATGGTAGTGGGCACCTGTAGTCCCAGCTACTCGGGAGGCTGAGGCAGGAGAATGGTGTGAACCCGGGAGGCGGAGCTTGCAGTGAGCCGAGATTGCGTCACTGCACTCCAGCCTGGGCGACAGAGCGAGACTCCATCTCAAAAAAAAAAAAAAGAAAGAAAGAAAATGTGGTCCATTCATACAATAGAAAGTTATTCAGCCTTGAAAGAAGGAAATCCTGACATCTGCTACAACATGAATGAGACTTGAAGACATTATACTGAGTGGATTAAGCCAGCCACAAAAAGACAGATACTGTGTGACCACTTATATGAGACTCAGAATAGTCAAAATCATGAAAACAACATAGAGCGGTGGTGGTCAGGGGCTGGAGGGAGTGGGGAACAGGCAGTTGTCAATGGGTGTAGAGTTTTAGTTTTGCAAGATGAAAAACTTCTAGGGATCTACTATACAACCATGTGCATATAGTTAATACCACTGAACTATACTTTTTTTTTTCTTTTAGAGACAGAGTCTCACTCTTTTGCCCAGGCTGGAGTGCCGTGGTGTGATCCCGGCTCACTGCAACCTCAGCCTCCCGAGTAGCTGGGATTACAGGCGCCTGCCACAACGCCCAGCTAATTTTTGTATTTTTTAGTAGAGATGGGGTTTCGCCATGTTAGCCAGGCTGGTCTTGAACTCCTGACCTCAGGCGATCCGCCCACCTCGGCCTCCCACAGCACTGGGATGACAGGCTTAAGCCACCACGCCCGGCCTAAACTTGAGAGAGTAAGTTTTGTATTATGTGTTTTTTTTTTTTTTTTTTTTTTTTTTGAGACGGAGTCTCGCTCTGTAGCCCGGGCTGGAGTGCAGTGGCCGGATCTCAGCTCACTGCAAGCTCCGCCTCCCGGGTTCACGCCATTCTCCTGCCTCAGCCTCCCGAGTAGCTGGGACTACAGGCGCCCGCCACCTCGCCCGGCTAGTTTTTTGTATTTTTTAGTAGAGATGGGGTTTCACGGTGTTCGCCAGGATGGTCTCGATCTCCTGACCTCGTGATCCGCCCATCTCGGCCTCCCAAAGTGCTGGGATTACAGGCTTGAGCCACCGCGCCCGGCCTGTATTATGTGTTTTTTACCACAATTTAAACATTTAAAAAACGTATTCAAACAAATAAAAGAATTTTGAGGCTCACGCCTGTCATCCCCACACTTTGGGAGGCCAAGGCAGGCGGATCACCTGAGGTCAGGAGTTTGAGACCAGCCTTGTCAACATGGTGAAACCCCGTCTCCATTAAAACTACAAAAATTAGGCTGGCGCGATGGCAGGTGCCTGTGGTCCCAGCTACTTGGGAGGCTGAGGCAGGAGAATTGCTTGAACTCGGGAGGCAGAGGTTGCAGTGAGCCAAGATCATGCCACTGCACTCCAGCCTGAGTGACAGAGTGAGACACTCTTTTTTTTTTTTTTTTTGAGACGGAGTTTCACTCTTGTTGCCCAGGCTGGAGTGCAATGACATGATCTCGGCTCACTGCAACCTCTGCCTCCTGGGTTCAAGCAGTTCTCCTGCCTCAGCCTCCTGAGTAGCTGGGATTACAAGCATGCGCCACCACGCCCGGCTAATTTTGTATTTTTAGTAGAGACAGAGTTTCTCCATGTTAGTCGGGCTGGTCTCGAACTCCCAACCACAGTTGATCCGCCTGCCTTGGCCTCCCAAAGTCCTCGAATTACAGGCATGAGCCACTGCACCCGGCAACACTCTGTCTTAAAACAAACAAACAGGCCGGGCGCGGTGGCTCAAGCCTGTAATCCCAGCACTTTGGGAGGCCGAGACGGGCGGATCACGAGGTCAGGAGATCGAGACCATCCTGGCTAACACGGTGAAACCCCGTCTCTATTAAGAAATACAAAAAACTAGCCGGGCGCGGTAGCGGGCGTCTGTAGTCCCAGCTACTCGGGAGGCTGAGGCCGGAGAATGGCGGGAACCCGGGAGGCGGAGCTTGCAGTGAGCTGAGATCCGGCCACTGCACTCCAGCCCGGGCGACAGAGCGAGACTCCGTCTCAAAAAAAAAAAAAAAAAAAAAAAACAAACAAACAAACAAACAAAAAAACAAGGGCCGGGTTTGGTGGCTCACGCCTGTAATCCCAGCATTTTGGAAGGCCGAGGCAGGCAAATCACAAGGCAGATCACCTGGGCAACAGAGGGAGACTCCATCTCAAAAAAAAGAAAAGAAAAGAAAATTAAGTGCCCCCATGCTCCCGAGTCTTCTCACTCCTCAAAGGTGACCACTGTTCAGTCTACCATTTCTTCCCAGAAATATCTGTGCATATACAAGCATATACATATGTCTTCTCTTTGCTTAGCGAACCATTTATTCAGCCAAATTACAATTGTTGTCTTTGGTAATAGAGCTACAGGTCTCCAAATCCAAAATTGGTGGCACCAAAATTGGAGAACTTACTTTGTCTTGAAGAGAACACTTGCGAATTGATCAGGAACCCCTGCTGCCAGTGTACGTGAATTAGACTCTTCCATAAAGACTATAGCTAAGGTGCCAGAATACACATTTTGAAATGAATGTAGGCCATCTAAAGGCATTTTTAGCTTCTAAACATTAACTTTATGGGGGCATAATTTACAGAGAATAAATATACCTGTTTACAGTGCATATAGTTCAAGTAGTTTTTTGTTTGTTTGTTTGTTTGTTTGTTTTGAGAAAGGGTCTGCTGGGCAGGAGAATGGCGTGAACCCGGGAGGCGGGGCTTGCAGTGAGCTGAGATCCGGCCACTGCACTCCAGCCTGGGCAACAGAGCCAGACTCCGTCTCAAAAAAAAAAAAAAAAAAAAGAGAAAGGGTCTTGCTCTGTTAGGCAGAAGTGCAGTAGCATGATCATAGCTCACTGCAGCCTCGACCTCCTGGGCTCAAGTGATCCTCCCACCTCAGCCTCCCAAGCAGCTAGGACTACACGCACATGCCACTACATCTGGCTAATTTTTAAATTTTTCATGGATAGGGGGGTCTCACTGTGTTGCTCAGGCTGGTCTTGAATTCCTGGGTTCAAGTGATTCTCTTGTCTCAGCCTCCCAAAGTGCTGAGATTACAAGTGTTGAGTCATTGCACCCAGCTGACTATTTTTTTTTTTTTTTTCACTGTAAATACCATTGCCTTCTTGTTCGGGGCGGGGGGAGGTTATTCTCAGTTTTAATTACTTATTGTTTTCTGGTTATGAAGATACCATGAGTTCCTTATTTTAAAATATAGACAATTCAGAAAATAAAGAGAAACCAAAAGACATCAATAATTGCCCCATCCCTCAAAAAAAAAAAAAAAAAATTGGCATTATTAGCATTGTCTTTTTAAAAGCATATATGTGGCCGGGCATGGCAGCTCTTGCTTGTAATCCTAACATTTTGGGAGGCCAAGGCAGGAGGATAGTTTAAGGCCAGGAGTTCAAGACCAGCCTGGGCAACATAGCAATACTACCATTTCCACACACACACACACACACACACACACAGACACATTTAGGCCGGGCCGGGCACGATGGATCACGCCTCTAATCCCAGCACTCTGGGAGGCTGAGGCGGGCGGATCATGAGGTCAGGAGATCGAGACCATCCTGGCTAACACAGTGAGACCCCGTCTCTACTAAAAATACAAAAAAAGAAAAATTAGCCAGGCTTGGTGGCAGGCGCCTGTAGTCCCAGCTGCTTAGGAGGCTGAGGCAGGAGAATGGCGTGCACCCGGGAGGCGGAGTTTGCAGTGAGCTGAGACTGTGCCACTGCACTCCAGCCTGGGTGACAGAGCGAGACTCCGCCTCCAAAAAAAAAAAAAAAAAAAACAAAATTTAGGCCCAAGACGATGGCTCACGCCTGTAATCCCACCACTCTGGGAGGCCAAGGCGGGTGGATCACCTGAGGTCGGGAGTTCAAGACCAGCCTGACCAACGTGGAGAAACCCTGTTTCTACTAAAAATACAAAAAATTAGCCAGGCGTGGTGGCACATGCCTGTAATCCCAGCTACTCAGGAGGCTGAGGCAGGAGAATCACTTGAACGCGGGAGGCGGACGTTGTGGTGAGCCAAGATTGCACCACTGCATTCCAGCCTGGGCAATAAGAGCAAAACTCTGTCTCAAAAAAAAAAAAAAAAAAAAATTTAGCTGGGTTTAGTGGTGGGCATCTGTAGTCCCAGCTACTTAGGAGGCGGAAGCAGGAGGACTGCTTGAGCCCAGGAGGTCAGGCTGCAGTGAGCTATGATCGCACCAATGCACTCCAGCCTCGGCAACAGAGTGGGATCTTGTGTCTATAAAATTAAAACAAAAAATAAATGCACACAAGCACTTATTCATCTGTAAACATGGGTAATAATTTCAAGTGTCCTCATATAGTAAATTCTCTGAACAAGGATTGGTATGTGGTTTTTAATTTCAGAAAAACTGAAAGCCATATTAAATTTAGCCCAAATAACTTTATCAGATTTAGCCCAAATCAAGGTAAGATGAAGGCCATTTTTTTTTTTTTTTTTTTTTTTTTTTTAGTCAGAGTCTTGCTCTGTTACCCAGGCTGAAGTGCAGTGGTGTGAGCTCAGCTCACTGCAGGCTCGACCTCCTGAGCTCAAGTGATCCTCCCACTTCAGCTTCCCAAGTAACTGGGGCCACAGGTGCGCACCACCACAACCAGCTAGTTTTTTTATATTTTATGTGGAGATGAGGTCTTGCCATGTTACCCATACTCATCTCGAACTCTGTGCTCGAGCGATCTTCCCACCTTGGCCTCCCAAAGTGCTGGGATTACAGGTCTGAGCCACCACGCCCAGCCCAAATACACATCTTTTTTTTTTTTTGAGGCGGAGTCTGGCTCTGTCTCCATGGAGTACAGTGACACGATCTCAGCTCACTGCAACCTCCGCCTCCTGGGTTCAAGTGATTCTCCTGCCTCAGCCTCCTGAGTAGCTGGTATTACAGGTGCCTGCCACCATGCCGGTCTAATTTCTGTATTTTTAGTAGAGATGGGTTTTTGCCATGTTGGCCAGGTTGATCTTGAACTCCTGACCTCAAAGTGATCCACCCACCTTGGCCTCCCAAAGTGCTGGGATTACAGGCATGAGCCACCGTGCCTGGCCACCAAATACACATTCTTTTGTTTTTTGAGACGGAGTTTTGCTCTTGTTGACCAGGTTGGAGTGCAATGGCGCAATCTTGGCTCATCGCAACCTCTGCCTGCCGGGTTCAGGCGATTCTCCAGCCTCAGCCTCCAGAGTAGCTGGGATTACAGGGATGCACCACCACACCCAGCTAATTTTGTATTTTTAGTAGAGACGGGGTTTCTCCATGTTGGTCAGGCTGGTCTCGAACTCCCGACTTCATGTGATCTGCCCACCTTAGTCTCCCAAAGTGCTGGGATTACAGATGTGAGCCACTGTGCCCGGCCAAATACCCATTCTTTTTTTTTTTTTTTTTTTTTTTTTGAGACGGAGTCTCGCTCTGTCGCCTAGGCTGGAGTGCAGTGGCCGGATCTCAGCTCACGGCAAGCTCCGCCTCCCGGGTTCACGCCATTCTCCCGCCTCAGCCTCCCGAGTAGCTGGGACCACAGGCGCCCGCCACCTCGCCCGGCTAATGTTTTGTATTTTTTTAGTAGAGACGGGGTTTCACCGTGTTAGCCAGCATGGTCTCGATCTCCTGACCTCGTGATCCGCCCGTCTCGGCCTCCCAAAGTGCTGGGATTACAGGCTTGAGCCACCGCGCCCGGCCCAAATACCCATTCTTAATGTGGTCTAATCAGAGCACAGTTATTGCTTCCTTAGAAATAAGATAACCCTCATCGAGGAGGGAAATGGGCTTAATGCACCCTGGCTCTTCTGGGCAGAATGCACTGGAGCTCGCTCTTTATTTCTGCACAAGGTACTTCAGGAGGAAGTGGGTGGGTTGGAGCCTGTTCAGAGGGCAAGGCAAGGCAGGGCTGGGCTGGGGAGGGCAGGGTAGGGCAGGGCCCATAGCTGTGAGGAGCAGCTAGAGAACCTGAAAGCCTTCTTAGCCTAAGAAAGAGAAGACGTGCACTAGGGAAACAGCATCTTTATATACTTAAAGGACTGTCCTAGGAAGCGGGCCCTGGTGTGTAGAAATTGCAGGGAGGCCAAGCTTAGACACCATTTGAGTTTTCCGAGACAGAATCTGTTACTTTTTGGGGGGCTGTGTTTCCCCTTATGGTAAGGATTTGCATAAAGCCCACGAGTTGTGGAATTCTTGCTCATGTCCCTCTTGTCTTCAGATTCTGCAATTCCATCTGAATAAACAGGATTTTAGTCTCCATCCTCTTTTCTTTCTTTCTTTCTTTCTTTTTTTTTTTGAGACGGAGTCTCGCTCTGTCACCCAGGCTGGAGTGCAGTGGCCAGATCTCAGCTCACTGCAAGCTCCGCCTCCCGGGTTCACACCATTCTCCTGCCTCAGCCTCCCGAGTAGCTGGGACTACAGGTGCCCGCCACCATACCCAGCTAATTTTTTTGCATTTTTAGTAGAGACGGGGTTTCTCCATGTTAGTCAGGATGGTCTCGATCTCCTGACCTCGTGATCTGCCCACCTCGACCTCCCAAAGTGCTGGGATTACAGGCGTGAGCCACCTCGCCAGCCCCATCCTCTTTTCAACAACACTGGTCTTTAGGCTTGATTTTCTTTTTTCTTTTTTTTTTTTGAGACAGAGTCTTGCTCTGTTACCCAGGCTAGAGTGCAGTGGTGTAATCTCAGCTCACTGCAAACTGAGTCTCCCGGGCTCAATCAATTCTCCTGCCTCAGCCTCCCAAGTAGCTGGGATTACAAGCACATGCCACCGCACCCAGCTAATTTTTGCATTTTTAGTAGAGACAGGGTTTTACCATCTTAGCCAGGCTGGTTTCGAACTCCTGACCTCTTGATCCACTCGTCTTGGCCTCCCAGAGTGCTGGAATTACAGGCATGAGTCACTGCACCCGGCCAGGAAAGAGATTTCTACAGTGTGCACGTGCCATGGGGCATGTCTCAAATGAAACTGTTTTGCCTCCACATCCCAAAGATAACTGAAATTTCAGTTTAAACTCCAGTTAAGCAGAATAGTTGTCAGCCAAGCATGGTGGCTCGTACCTGTAATCCCAGCATTTTGGGAGGCCAAGGAGGGAGGACTGCTTAAACCCAGGAGTTTGAGACCATTCTGGGCAAATATTGAGACCCTGTCTCCACAAAAATTAAAATTAAAATTAAAATTAACTGGGTCTGGGCATAGTGGCTCACGCCTGTAATCCCAGCACTTTGGGAGGCCAAGGCAGGCGGATTGCCTGAGGTCAGGAGTTTGAGAAACCCCATTTCTACTAAAAATATAAAAATTAGGTTGGTGTGGTGGCACACGCCCGTAATCCCGCTATTCGAGAGGCTGAGGCAGGAGAATCGCTTAAACCTGGGAGACGGGGGTTGCAGTGAGCCAAGATAGCCCCACTGCACTCCAGCCTGGGCAACAGAGCGAGACTCTGTCTCAAAAAAAAGAGATAAAAATAGGCCTGCCTCAGTGGCTCACGCCTGTAATCCCAGCACTTTGGGAGGCTGAGGCAGGCGAATCACGAGGTCAGAAGTTCGAGACCAGCCTGGCCAACATGGTGAAACCCTGTCTCTACTAAAAATACAAAAAAATTAGCTGGGCCTCGTGGCGGGACTCTGTAGTCCCAGATACTCGGGAGGCTGAGGCAAGAGAATCACTTGAATCTGGGAGGCGGATATTGCAGTGAGCCAAGATCGCACCACTGCACTCTAGCCCGGGTGACAGTGCGAGACTCCGTCTCAAAAATAAATAAATAAAATAAAATAATATAAGCTGGGTGCAGTGGCTCACACCTGTAATCCCAGCACTTTGGGAGGCCAAAGCAGGCGGATCACCTGAGGCTGGGAGTTCGAGACCAGCCTGACCAACATGGAGAAACCCCATCTCTACTAAAAATACAAAATTAGGCGTTGTGGTGCATGCCTGTAATCCCAGCTACTCAGGAGGCTGAGGCAGGAGAATCGCTTGAACCCGGGAGTCACAGGTTGCGGTGAGCCAGGATTGCGCCATTGCACTTCAGTCTGGGCAATAAGAGAGAAACTCCGTCTCAAAAAATAAAATAAAATAAAATAAAATAAAATAAAATAGGGGCCAGGAGCGGTGGCTTGCGCCTGTAATTCCAGGACTTTGGGAGGCCGAGGGGGGTGGATCACCTGAGTCAGGAGTTCAAGACCATCCAAGCCAACATGGTGAAGCCCCTTCTCTACCAAAAATACAAAATTTAGCTGGGCATAGTGACTCACACCTGTAGTCCCAGCTACTTGGGAGGCTGAGGCAGGAAAATTGCTTGAACCCAGGAGGTGGAGGTTGCAATGAGCTGAGATTGCACCACTGCATTCCAGCCTCGTGATAGAGCGAGACTCTGTCTTTAAATAAATAAATAAAATAAAATAGATAAACAAATAACTAAAATTAACTGGGTATGGCGGCACGCCTATAGTCCTAGCTACTCAGGAAGCTGAGGTGGAAGGATCACTTGAGCCTGGGAGGTCGAGGCTGCAGTAAGCCATGATGGAGCCACGGCACTCCAGCCTGGCCAACAGGGCAAGACCCTATCTCAAAAAATAAATAAATAAATAAATAAAAGAAAAATAAAAGAACCAATAAAAGTAAAAACAGTTGTGAGCCAGTCTGGATTTTCTGGTCCCATTTTACATTTGCCCATTTGTTCTAGTCTTGTGTAGCACTTGAGCAGTTCACAAGCATTTATTAAGCACTACTCCATGCTAGCACCAGACTCCATGCTGGAACTATGACTCTGTAACAGGCAGACCCCATCCCACTCTTCAAGGGGCTGACGCTGTCGAGCGGAAGTAGACAGGCTGTCAGGGTTCAGGGTGCTGCGTGCTTGGACCCAGGGAGCTGATCAGAAAGTGCTCCAGGAGCACAGGGCACAGGCATCCATCCAGGCTGGCTTTCTGGAGCAGTGATGGATAAATTGTGACCTAACAGATGAGTAGGAGTTAGTCGTATAAAGTGGGCTGGAGGCCGGAAGTGGTGGTTCACGCCTGTAATCCAGCACTTTGGGAGGCTGAATTGCTTGAGTGTAGGAGTTCAAGACCAACCTGGGCAACATGGCAAAACCCTGTCTCTACAAAAAATACAAAAATTAGCCAGGTGTGGTGGCACACGCCTGTAGTCTCAACTACTCAGGGGACATGAGGCAGGAGAATCACTTGAGCCTGGGGGGTGAAGGCTACAGTGAGACGAGATTGTGCCAAAGCATTCCAGCCTAGGTGACAGAGTGAGACTCTGTCTCAAAAATAAATAAAATAGGAGGAAGTCAAAAATGTGGGGGAAGGTCCAAGGGTGACAGCTTTCAGGGGACAGGAACAGAAAGAAATTCCCAAGGTAGGAGCCTAGCGGGGAAGATGGGCTGAAACAGGCTGGAGAGGTGAGCAGCGAAGGGGCAGGTGAGCCAGAGCTCTGGCCACAGCCACACTGGGAGGAGGGTCTGTGGTGCTCAGCCTGTAAGACTGGATCAGGTGGTGGCATGAGCAGGAGGCCAGTTTGGAGTTGGCAGCCCCCATTGTTTGTGCCAAGGACTGGACAGCAGTGGGAACTGTGGCAGTGGGAGCAGCAATGCCACGGTGCAATGGGGCTGCGGAGGCGCTGGGGCTGGTGGTGGTTGGGGTGGTGATTTGTGTTTAAGTATGAAAAAACCTGCGTTATGGGAAGGAGCAGGAGACATGGGGGAGAAGATTGATAAATGGCAGAACCATGGCCTGAAGTGGTACGAGGGGCAGGGGCTGAACCAAAGTGGGAGGGGTTAGCCCTTGGGGAAGGGCCTGAAGGTGCTGGGAAGAAGCAAGCAAGGAGCTGGGGAGCTGGCCTTTCTCCTAGGAGCAAGAGGGGAAAGGCCATCAGGGAGAGAAGGGGTGGGACAGGGTGAGTTCTGAAGAGAGCAGAGGAGGAGAAATTAAATGGTGGGAAGAGGGGAGGGAACACTGCGGGTGTGAAGGCCACACAGTGCCCGACGGCTGGAGGTGCTGGTTTTGCGGAGACACCTGTCTGAGCCATCCTGGGACCCCCATACCCCTTAGAGCAGCCCTACGCCTCCACCCCACTCCTGTACTTACATCCTCCACCCAGAAATGACCCTCAGATGGGAGAAGTGACAGGTGCCCCTGATAAAATGGAGTTTTCTGCAGCGAAGTCCCTACAATGGAGTCGTAGAATGTGTTCCTCGCAGAGGCCGCTGAGATGACAGCGACATGACGCTTTCGGGGGCGGCTGGGATCCAGCTCCACATGGAAGAAGTGCCTGGGATTCGGCTGGAGGAAAGGCAGATAGCAAGTTTATTTTTAAACCCAAGTGGGCACCGCGGCTGCCAGAGAGAAGCAGACGGCTCTTGGGCAGAGTGGAGATTGGCAGCCGGTCAGACACTTGTCAGGAAGCCTGAGGCTGCCAAGTGGGCAGGGGTTCAGGTGGCGGAGGGCCAGGGCTGAACAGAGGGGTCTGTGGGGGTGAGGGTAGCAGCAATTAACCCTTCGGGACCCAACACCAGCGTGGCCTAAGGAGGCAGCCAGGCCTGGAGGACTAAGCGCAGCGAGTGGGGACCTCAGGCTGGGCTGCCCCTGGGGCCACATGGAGCCAGTGTAAGTGATAACTGTCATAGTCCCTGCACCCAGTGGTGGCCCAGGCTTGGTCTCCATCTGTAGTCAGATGGACCATGTGAATAGCCTTGTGCAAAGCAAAGGAGTTTGTCGGGGACCCCTTGCCACTCCCCATGCTCTGAAGTCCCCTAGGCCCCTTGCATTGGAGTGCTCTTTTTTTTTTTGAAACAGAGCCTCCCTCTGTCATCCAGGCTGGAGTGCAGCGGCATGATCTTGGCTCACTGCAACCTCCCCTTCCCAGGTTTAAGCAATCCCTCTGTCTCAGCCTCCTGAATAGCTGGGATTACAGGTGCCAGCCACCACGCACGGTTTTCTATTTTTAGTAGAGACAGGGTTTTACCATCTTGGTCAGGCTGTTCTCAAGCTCCTGAGCTCAAGTGATCCACCTGCCTCAGCCTCCCAAAGTGCTGGAATTACAGGCGTGAGCCACTGCGCCTGGCCACACTGGGGTGTTCTGTCAGCATTCTGAAGAGCCAAGTGTCACTTAGTCCTGAGAGCTGACTTGGAATGCCGCCTGTGACTGAGGTGGAGGGCATGGCTTCACGGCCTCATCAACCTCATGGGGGCTCGGCGAAGGCTCGGTGGTGAACAGGCCTCCTGAGGACTCCTGCGCGTGGCAGGGGCTGTCAGGGCATGTTTCAGGAGCTGTTGCCAGGGATGGTCTCCAGGTTGTAACAGCTTTTGCTTCTTAGAGGACACGATCCACCGACCGGTGTTTATTTCCCACGTTTGCTTTCAACACCAAAGGCCTGAAGAGCCCAGGCCGCAGGCACCGGGTTTCTGGGCTGGGCTGGAAGTCTTCAGAAATCTTCCTCAGCACGAAGCCTCGGGCTGGGGCTGCTTCTCTCTCCTGCTGATCTTCCGGAAAGATTGACAGAAATCTTCTTTTGCCTAAAGCAAGTTCCTGGGGCCAGAGCCCCTTTCGGGGCAGGATAAATCTAGGTCTCTCACTCTAGATTAAGTTAAAATTCCTTGATCCTGCCAACATCAGCCTGACTTGTCTCTTGCCTTCTTCTTTTTCTTTTTTTTGATATGGAGTCTTGCTCTGTCACCTAGGCTGGAGTACAGTGGCACGATCTCAGCTCACTGCAACCTCCGCCTTCCGGATTCAAGCGATTCTTCTGCCTCAGCCTCCAGAACAGCTGGGATCACAGGCACGTGCCACCACGCCTGGCTAATTGTTTTGTATTTTTAGTAGAGACGGGGTTTCACCATGTTGGCCATGCTGGTTTCCATCTCCTGACCTCGTGATCTGCCCGCCTCGGCCTCCCAAAGTGCTGGGATTACAGGCATGAGCCACTGCGCCCGGCCATCTCTTGCCTTCTAGCAAGGACTGTATACACAGGTTTCCTCTGACCTTTAAGGAGGCAGCGTCTGCTGCTCCTGACCTAAGTCTTTCATGCGTAGTTGTCTGTTTCTCTTCTGTCCTTTCCTTCTTTCAAAGCTTCCTGGGTGTAAATGTTGCTTCTTAACAGTATCAGTGGCCGGGCGCGGTGGCTCAAGCCTGTAATCCCAGCACTTTGGGAGGCCGAGACGGGCGGATCACGAGGTCAGGAGATCGAGACCATCCTGGCTGACACGGTGAAACCCCGTCTCTACTAAAAAATACGAAAACTTAGCCGGGCGAGGTGGCGGGCGCCTGTAGTCCCAGCTACTCGGGAGGCTGAGGCAGGAGAATGGCGTAAACCCGGGAGGTGGAGCTTGCAGTGAGCTGAGATCCGGCCACTGCACTCCAGCCTGGGCGACAGAGCGAGACTCTGTCTCAAAAAAAAAAAAAAAAAAAAACAGTATCAGTAATAGCCACATGTAGCTGCTGAGTTTGAAATTGGGCAAACTAAGATGTGCTTTAAGGGCACAATGCATCCCTGATTTCAAAGACTTTGTATTAAAAAAAAAAAAAGGACGTACCATCTCAATAATTATTTTATATTGATTTTATGTTGGCATAAGAGTATTTTGGATGTAATAGATTTATTTAGTTATTTATTTATTTTTAGTTTTTAAAGATGGAGTCTTGCTCTGTAGCCCAGGCTGGAGTGCAGTGGCACGATCTCAGCTCACTGCAGCCTCTGCCTCCCAGGTTCAAGCAATCCTCCTGCCTGGGATTACAGCTGGGATTACAGGCACCCGCTACCAAACCCAGCTAATTTTTGTATTTTTAGTAGAGACAGGGTTTCATCATGTTGGCCAGGCTGGTCTCGAACTCCTGACCTCATGATCTCCCTCTTTGGCCTCCCAAAGTGCTAGGATTATAGGCTGAGCCACCACACCCAGCCCCCTACTAAAAGAAATTGGCCAGGCATTAGCTGGGCATGGTGGCACACACCTGTAACCCTAGCTACTTGGGAGGCTGAGGTGAAAGGATCGCTGGAACCCTGGAGGTGGAGGTTGCAGTGAGCCAAGATGGCGCCACTCACTAGGGTGACAGAGCAAGCTCAGTCTCAAAAAAAAAAAAAAAATTAGCCAGGCATGATGGCCAGCACCTGTGGTCCCAACTACTCAGGAGGCTGATGTGGGACGATTGTTTGAGCCCCAGTGTTCAATGCTGCAGTGAGCTATGATGCATTACTACACTCCAGACTGGGCGACAGACTCAAAAAAGAAAACAAAAAAGTGAGGGGGTGAGGGGGATGATTCGGAGGCAACCTGGAATGGTCATTTTATCAAAAGATTTTCTTTTCTTCTCTTTTTTTTTTTTTCTTTGAGACAGAGTCTTGCTCTGTCTTAGGCTCCCAAGTATCTGGGACTACAGGCCCGCACCACCATGCTTGACTTTTTTTTTTTTTTTGGAGACAGATTCTTGCTCTGTCACCCAGGCTAGAGTGCAGTGGCACCATCTCGGCTTACTGCAACCTCCACCTCCCGGTTCAAGCGATTCTCCTGCCTCAGTCTCCCGAGTATCTGGGACTACAGGCATGCACCACCACACCCAGCTAATTTTTGTATTTTTAGTAGAGATTGGATTTCACCATATTGGCCAGGTTGGTCTCGAACTCCTGACGTGGTTCCACCCGCCTCGGCCTCCCAAAGTGCTGGAATTATAGGCGTGAGCCACTGCGTCCGGTCAGTTAATTTTTTTTTTTTTTGAGACAGAGTTTTGCTCTGTCGCCCAGGCTGGAGTGCAGTAGGGTGATCTTGGCTCACTGCAAGCTCCGCCTCCCGGGTTCACGCCATTCTCCTGGCTCAGCCTCCAGAGTAGCTGGGACCACAGGCGCCCGCCACCACGCCCGGCTAATTTTTTGTATTTTTAGTAGAAACAGGGTTTCACCATGTTAGCCAGGATGGTCTTGGTCTCCTGACCTCGTGATCCACCCGCCTTGGCCTCCCAAAGTGCTGAGATTACAGGCGTGAGCCACTGCGCCCAGTCCTAGTTAATTTTTTAAAAGTTTTTTGTAGAGGCAAGGTCTCACTATATTGCTCAGGCAGGTCTTGAACTCCCGGACTCCCTCAAGTGATCCTCCCACCTCAGCCTCCCAAAGTAATAAAATTATAGGCGTGAGCCACAGCTCCTGGCCAAAGGAATTTCTACTTTTGAAAAATAAGGGTTCCTGGGAATTCCTTGCAATAAGTGGCCTTCACTTCAAATTTCAAATTCCTGGTTCCACTCCACGTTGTTTAGGAATCACTGCATCAGAGCTGCCGGTAACCAGTTCTGAAACCAAGGTCAGTCTTTTCAGATGTTCCATTTGGATCAGATCTGATTCTCCACTCCAACCTGTGGAGATTTATTTCCTCTCCTGGCCAGTTGGGAAAAGGTGAGCTGGCATCCCCAGGCAGGCAAGACAAGGACAGAGAGTTCGGTGCCTCTCCAGCATCCCCTTGCCTACTGCTCACGCAGGGGACACTTAGGGCTTCAGGGTTTGGTCCAAGGCTGAGAGGTGTCCGGCGACTCTGCACTGACCTTTTTTTTTTTTTTTTTTTCTTGAGACAGAGCCTTGCTCTGTCGCCCAGGCTGGAGTGCAGTGGTGTGACCTCAGCTCACTGCAACCTCCACCTCCCGGGTTCAAGTAATTATCTGCCTCAGCCTCCCAAGTAGCTGGGACTACAGGCAAGTGCCACCACACCTGGCTAATTTTTGTATCTTTAGTAGAGACAGGGTTTCACCATATTGGTCAGGCTGGTCTCGAATTCCTGACTTCAAGTGATCCACCCACCTTGGCCTCCCAAGTGTTGGGATTACAGGTGTGAGCCACCATGCTTGGCCTGCACTGACCTTTGAGAGTCACAGAGGCTGAGCCTCACCTGTGCCCTCTCTGCCTTCTTGCCATTCATCTGCCAGAAGCCACCCTTTCAGTATCTGGAGGGTCAGCTGAACCACACATGAGACCCAGATAGACCGGGAACTGGGAACTGAGAAAGGGTTAAGCATGGACATGGAGGAGTTGAGAGGCAGAAGCAAAGGAGAAAGTTAAAAATAGTGTTATTCAGCCTAGAGCAAGGAAGACAAGGGCACAGCTAGACTTCAGTTCATGACTGATCGGTTTGAGAATGATTCTTGCTTTTTTCCCCCTGCACTCTGAATAGGAAGAAGACCTTCTGCCGCGGGAGACACTGCAGTTAGATGTTACCCAGTGTCCTGCGGCGACCAGATGCCAGAGTAGGAATCTAAGCTGAACGAGGCCCTGGGTCCTACTCTCTTGACACGTGATCTGAGGTGGCCTTGGGAACTCTACCTGTTCAGGAATGGGGGGCTATGACCCCAAAGCTTCTAGCTGCCAATTCTCACCAGGCCCCTGCTTGGTGCTGCTGTTTCTTTCTCCATTTTTTCTAGCCTTTCATTTGTTTCCCTGCCCCCAACTGCTTCTTTTTTATCTTTTCCCTTAACAAGCAGGACTTCCAGAGCCCAATGGATCCTCCCCTAGTTCTTCCTCCCGGTCCCTCAGTCTGTGAATACCTCTAGGCCCAAGCACTCAGCAGGGGAAGACAGGAATAATCATCGCAGGTTCCTGGCTCAGACTCAGCCTCCAGCCAGGGGAGGAACTCCCAGCATTGGCCTTGCTTAATCCCCTCCTGCCCCAGGCTCGGCCAGAGGGCACAGGGGTGGGGAAAGAGCAGATTCTCTGCTGCCCAGGAACACGATGCCCTGGGTCCAGACAGGCTGATGGTTTTGTCCAGCGTTTCGGAATCTTTTGGGAGAAGAGGAGAGGTTTCTTTGGCTTCAGCCATAAAAGGGAAGTTGGGTCTCCTGACTTTTGGGAAAATGCTTTTCTACTCGCCGCGGCTCCTGCTTTGCTGGAGCCAGAGGAGGGGCACAGCTGTCTTTGTTGGAAGAGCCAAAGTAGCAAAGTGGGAGGGCCAGGCCTCCACCCTGTTTCCTCACCATGAATGGAGAGGAACACCCCTTCCTCTGGGTCCTGGAGCTGGTCCTGAGCGCTCCCTTCCTGCCTCCAGCACCCCAGTTGTCATGCTCCCTCCAGAGCCAGAGGGGACAGGGAGGGGACAAGTCACAGCATGGCCATTGACAGACAAGAGAGAGACACAAGGTTGGTGTGAGCTCCCTGGAAGCCCCAGGATGTGATCTTTAATCGATGCTCCTGGCCTTGCCTCCCCACCCCCAGCCCAGGTGGCATATGTACAGGATGCTGTGTGGAGGCCCAGGCAGAGGCAGCCTCCACTCCTCCCTGGGTTCTGCCAGGGTAGGCACTCGCCAGGGCGGGGCAGGAGGATGCAGACAGCTGGGAGCCAGGGTGGACTGGTCACAGGAAGTCTCATGTTCCCTACCCCATATACATGAGCACACACAGACATGCCCGTGTGTGCAGAGGTATTCACACTTGTGCAGAGATGTGGATCCAAAAGCTGTGCCCAGATGCACTGTACCTGTGTGCACGGGTGCACCACCAGAGGACAGATGCCTTACGGCAGCGCAGCAATAGTGTGACACCCAGCCCTTTCCCTGCCCCGCCTCAACTTGTAGGGCTGGTGGGGCAGAGCTGGCTGTGGGGGGGGGGTCCCTCCACTCAGCCCTTAAGTGGGCAGTGCCAGCTGGAGCTCACTGTGAGGACTCCACTGCTGTCAGGTGCATCCAGCCACCCAAAATGATGTCAGCGGGTCCCAGGCCTGTTTGCCCCTGAGGGGGGTGTGAATAAACAGGGAGCGATTTCCTCCACAGCGCCTCCTCGAAGGTGCCCCAGAAACAGAGGGGCTCAAACAGGCAGCTCATGGGCCCTGGGGTGTCAGAACTCCCTGCCGAGTGAGGGCAGGGCACCCCTGGTGACAAGAACTGTATTCACTTGTGGCTTTCATCCGTCAGGTAGCTGGCCCCCATCTTGCCCCTGCCAGCTACCTTTTAGGGTCAAGGAGCCAGAGCTCTGCCCTCCCAAGCAAGGGTCATGAGGGAAGGCCACCGGCAGGATTGTGTGAGAAGACTGAGGAGCTGTGCCTGGCTCCACCTGGCTCTCAGGCTTGCTGCAGCAGGGATGGGTTGGGGCAAGTAATGGGGGGAAACATCTGTAAACTTACTACTCGGCCCTGGAATGGGGGTAGGGAGTGGAATGGACTTGATGGGGCCTTAAGGACTTCTAGCAGCCTAGGATCGTCCATGAGACTTCCCTTTCCTACTTCCTCTTGTACATCCCAGGCAGAGCCCCTAACCCTCCAGGCACTGGGCCACCTCTGGCCTTCCCTACCTGGAAGAGTCCTCCCCAGAAAGATGGCCCAGGCGGGGACATCTAGGCCACACCAGGGGGCACCTAAACCCTGAGTCGGCCCCAGAATTACCCTTCTTGAAAGGGGGAAGGTGCCATTTTATTTCAGGAACTATATTTTCTAGACCCCGCCCCCCCCAAATCCATGCGTCCTGACAGGGACAGCAGGACGGTTGTTTTAGAATTGAAGACGATCTGGGACATGTGGTTGCCGTGCCCATAACCTAGGCCTTGGGCACAGCACAGGCAGCTTTGGTTTGAATCAGCACTCATACTTCCTCCAAGCTCAGCGGGGCTAAGCGGGGGCAAGCTGGGATGCCCAGCCCCTGCCTGTGCTCAGTGACAGGACTCCGGGCGTGGTCATCCTGGGGGAGGGTCTGGGGGATGGCCACACCTCAGTTTCTCTGGGCCCTCCTGTAAATGTCAAAACATGCCCACATCTGCCCTGGCCCTAGCACCCCCGAGTTTACATTCATCGATTAAGATTCAGTTTTTAAAAATGTAGATGTCAGCCCCGTCCCCCTAGGTCCCAGAGAGGTAAGACCCTGGTCTCAGCTGCCTGGTTGCAAGGAGGGGCCATCCAGGCTAGGTCCACTGATGGCTGCCTGGGGCCATCCCTCCAGGCCCCCCCGAGTTGAGCTGTGGCAATCCATGAGATGGAAGCTACATTCACACGGGGGAGTGGGTGTGCAAGGCTGAGTCGCAGGAGGTGGGCGGGGGACTGTGGAGGAAGTGCACTCCAGGCCTGGTCCACCCTGGTGGTGCCAAGGGCAGGGCCACAGCCCCCACCCAAACCCCTGCGGAGCCAGGAGTTGAAGGGTTTGGACCTGGAAGACATTTGCATGGTGCCTCCCTCCGTGGCTGGATGGGGGCAGCCTCGTGGTTCAGGGCCGAGACGGTGGGTGCCAGGCTTGGAGGGAGGGGGGTGGCACTTAGGCCCCTCCAGACCTGGAATGGAGAGGGGGCATCAGGGGAGGACGTGAGCAGGGGCCACGGGGAGAGCCCCCCAGCAGGGTCCCCGGAACTCAGTGCTGGGCCCTGGAGGCAGGCAGCAAGTCACAGGCTGGCCGGGGAAGGGATCTGCGGGAGGTCAGACAGTGGTGACATGGAAGACAAAACAGATGGGACGCACAGGGAGGGCCCTCCCAGGGATGGGGACCGCCAGGGGCACAGCTCCAGTTCCACTTGGTGGCGGGGGAGGGCCTGGCCACAGCAGGGCAGTCGAGAAGGACGTGGCCTGAGCGGGCGAGGGCAGCAGGGACCTTCTTCCCTGAGCGAGGCTCTCCCACCCCTGCTGGGACAGCCTGGCAGCAGGGGTGGGGGAATCAGCCCCCGTTCCCCATCCACAGAACGCGGGGTGACGAATGAGATGGAGGAGACAAGGACAGCGGGAGGGATGACGTGGCCGGCATCACACTGCCCCCTGCTGGGTCGGGTCGTACCTTCCTCGGCGGATGTTTCTGCAGGGGAGGATGGTGGAAGGGGAGAGGAAAAGGAGACATCTGACCTTCTGCTTCTCTCAGGGAGGGGCCTTTGGCTGCCATGTGACCCCTTGCCCCAGAGCGGGGCCAGGGTCCCCAGGGCCTGGACACTAATGTAAGGGCCTGGGAGAATTACCTAGGGCACCCCAGGTAATTACAAAAATTACAAAAAATTACAAAAATGCATCCCAGATTCCAGTTCTGACTCCGCCACTAACTCAATCATGTGACCTTGGGCCGTGGGTTCCTCCTCTGAACATTAAGGGGGTTAGACCAGCACAAGGACCCCAGACTTAGACACGCACAAAGCATGATAGGCTGGGTGGGGACTGGGGACCAGAGGACACATGCCTGGCTTGGGCAGCCCCTGCCCAGCTCCATTCTTTGGCTATTCGGGGATGCTTAGAGGCACGCTGGGGCTCAACCTCCTCATGTTTTCAGAGCTGGAAATCCGAACTGCTAGTGTAAAATCTCCTGATTTCTTTTCTTTTCTTTTCCTTTCTTTCTTTCCTTTCTTTTCTTCTCTCCTTCCTTCCTTCTTTTCTTTCTTTCTTTCTTTTTTTTTTTTTTTTTAGTCTTGCTCTGTCGCTCAGGAATGCAATGGCGTGATCTCGGCTCACTGTAACCTCCACCTCCCTGGTTCAAACAATTCTCTGCCTCAGCCTCCCAAGTAGCTGGGATTACAGGTGTGTGCCACCATGGCTGGCTAATTTGTGTATTTTTAATAGAGACAGGGTTTCACCATGTTGGCCAGACTGGTCTGGAATTTCTGACCTCAGGTGATCCATCTGCCTTGGCCTCCCAAAGTGCTGGGATTATAGGTGTGAGCTACCTCATCCAGCCTAAAATCTCCTAGTTTGGAAATGTTAAGCCCTGCAGGCGACTTGGGCCTATGACGTGTGAGCTCTGGTTTAGTTGAGTTTTCAGGGAGGGCCCCTCAGCTCCACCAGTCAGGGGTTCTGACCCTCCCATCAAGGATGCCAGGGGGCACAGGGTGTGTGTGTCTCTTACTTAAATCCCCAGCCCGTGCCACCCAGGACGATGGCTGCAACCAGGACAGCCCCGGCGATGGAGCCAATGATGATGTTGGTGCCGCTGGGACCTGGGGAGAAGGGCAGGGCTTAGTTGGCAAGGACAGGCATAGAGAGTGGGACAGACAGACCCCCCTCGGCCAGCTCCAGCCTCACCTTTATATCTCTCTGTCTCCCCCGTGGGTGGGGACGTGGGCAGGGGGTTGTGGATACTGCAGTCTTTGCCTGTCCAGTCTGGCTGACAGATGCACTTCCCTTCATTGCTGCAGACCTAGAGGCAGGGCAGGGCCAGGAGAGGTGAGCAGGGGCCTGTCCCCTCTTGAAAGCCTTTCCCGCCATCCCAGGCTCCAGGCAGTCACCCCGTGGTGGGAGCAAATCCGGCGCTCCCCACTGCCGGGGCAGGTGCTGAAGTTGAAGGCAGAGGCTGGCAGGCAGCGATGGTCCAGGCACAGCATGTTGGGCCCGCAGGCTGTGCCATCCTCCACGTAGCTCAGGTCAGAGCCATCCGCCAGCTGCACGTGGCCTCCCCTGGGGAAGCGACACAGCCAGCCTCAGCCCTCTGTCTCCTAACCCCCAGCACGGCTGCAACCTTCCCTCCCTAGTCTTGGTCCTGGCAGCACCTGCAGTCCAGCTCCTTGCCCTGGTGGTAGAAGGTGACACTACTGATGTCTCCTACCAGATCCCCTAGCCGAGGAGCTCCAGAGACGTTGACGCAGAGGAGGAAGCCACACAGCACATCCCTGTTGGGGCACATAGAGACAGTGAGCCCCAAGTTTGACCTCAGACTCAACTACTGAACTCTAATCTGCCCTCACCCTGCACCCTGCCACCTGATTTGCCACGTTCCACCCACTGGGACTGACAGGCTCCTCCTGGGAGAACCTGTTGCCCCATCTCTGAAAAGTCTCACACCCACCCTGGAGCTGAAAGGCCCTCTGGGAGCCTCAGTACTCACTGCTTACTGCACTGGACCCAGCCCGATCCTTTGCGCCCACAGCTCCCACGCTCCGTCCCCTCCACATTCAGCTTCTCATAGCAGAAGCGATCAGCAGCCGCTGTGGGGAGAGGATGCCAAGTGTCACCTCACACACCCCAGGACCCACCCCAAGACCTCAGGCCTGCATCTCCCACACTCTGGCCTGATCCCCAGGCTGCCTGCCTGGATCCCTGAGATCCTGGGGAGCTATACCCTTGGGGGCCTGTTCAGTTGGAACCCACTCTCCCCAGCCCCTCAGCTCTGGATCCTCTGGAGTCCCCGCTCCTAGCCCTAGCCAGACTTACCATGGCCCCAAAGAGCCTGGCACTGCCGGTCCCGGGTTTTGCAGCGACCTCCGTAGCAGCGGCCCTGAGGGTCCAAGAATTAGGAGACAAGGGATGGAGATGCTGAGTGGTCACAGTGGAGACAAGACACTGCCCTGAAGCCCAGGCTGAGGGGGCAGCCATCATACCTGCTCATGGTCACAGTAGTAACCGTCTAACTTGTGCAGGTTAGGGGGGCACTGTGGAGAGAGGGGTGGGGTTGAGCGGAGCAGCCCCAGGACTGGAGCTGAGGGCTGCCCCACGGAGGAACGCTGGGGTGCCAAGTGCCCCTCATGTGGGGGCTCATGCCACAGGGCTCTTCCACGCCTAGGACAAGCGATCTGTTTCTGGACCCAGACCACCCAGATTTGCAAGCCCCAGAGCCGCTCCAGCCTCCCTCCCTCGTAGGGCTGGGAGATAAATGCCTGGCAAGTAATTAGGTTGTAATAGATGTTAACTAATATTATAATCTACTCTGATCCCTAACCTACACCAGGCACCGGGCCAGGCGCTGGGAATACCAGCCAGACGATACATTCTGGTTTAACGATTGAAGGAACAAAGCCAGGAGCATGAAGAACCCCTTTCTCAGATAAGAAAACTGAGTCTGATCACTGGGGGTTGAAGCCAGCTGTGGAGAGGAGGGGAGTGCTGAGCACTCGCCCGGGAAAACCAAATCGACAAGGGTAGGGGTTGCCTCGCCCAGGGCTCCACAGGACGGCGGGGCCGGGCGGACCTGGCTCGAGTCCCCGGTGCAGGTCTCCGCGATGTCGCACTCGTTCACGGCCTCTCGGCAGGACACACCCCGTGGCTCGTACTAGAGAAGAGACGCGCTCCCCGGGTCAGGCAGGATGGATGCCTCGGCCCTGCCCTCCCCAGGACGCCAGCTCCCCGGGCCCCCACGTCCCCGGGCCCTCCAGCTCCCCAGCGCCCCTTATTTCCCTGCTCCCACCAACTCTTGGGAGGCTTGTTCTTATTTCCCTGCTCCCACCAACTCTTGGACGCTCCCCACCTCGCTCCCAGCGCACTCAGCACCGCCCCCAAGCCCGCCCACGTTCCCTCCCCTCCTTGCTTCCGGGTAGCCTTCCCTTCCCGCTCCTCGTAGCCCCGCCTTCAACATCCTTCAGCCCCGCCCCTTGCTCCCCATTGGCGCTGTCTTCGCATCAAGCCCCGCCCCAGAGGCCTCCGCCCACGAAGGCTCCGCTTCCCTCCCTAGCTCCCGCCCCTTATCTGAAGGCCTCCAATCGCTCCTCCTGTGTCCTGGCCCCGCCTCCCGGCCGGTCCTCCTTACCTTGCAGCGCCGACAGCAGAGCCCGTCGCTGCACATGGCGTCGTGAGTGAGGGTGCATTTCTTGCAGCAGTTGCCACCTGCGCGGCTGCACTCCTGAGGGACGCGGGAGAAGGGGAGGGAGGCGGGCGAGCCCTAATCCTCCCACTCGGACGCTCCCTCGTGCCCACCCCCGCATCCGGGTCCCCCACCTGGCGCCCGCACCACCGCTCACCTGCACCGAGCCGCAGTCGCACTCCTCCCCTGCCTCCACAAAGCCGTTCCCGCACTCTGGGGGGTCCAGGAGCTGGACCGGGAGGACAGGTCGGGAGTCTGACCCGGACCCCGCCCAGGCCCCGCTCCCATGCTCCCCGCCACGGGGCTGGTACCTTGAGGGGCTTGTTGAAGAGGCAGCTGCCACCACCCTCTTGCAGAAACTGGTTGTACTCGTCGATGCTGCAGCGCGAGAACTTGCGGGGCAGGTAGAACCTGGATAGGTCGAGGGGAGGTGCCGCTGGCTGCTCCCTTCCAACCCACCCTCACCCGTCTCAAGGCTGGGGAGGGGGTACACTGGGGGACTTGGTCACCATCGCGAGGAGGCGGAGGATCTTCCCCGGGATTGTACCAGAATCCTCCCGCCTGTCCCTGTCGCTCCCGTCCCCTCCGCTGAACCTGGGGACTCGCAGCCGCGCTGGAGGGAAGGTGTCTCCATGCGAGGCTTGGGCGGCGCCCAGTGGCCACGATGCGCACTGCAGCCTGGCTGGTTTTGGTGTCCCAGCAGGGAAATCTGGGTCTCCCGGGGCAGTGTTTGCGGAAAACTGGGCTGCTTGGGATCCTGAGTGGTTCTGTGAGGTGGGCCTCTTGAGCCCTCTGGTCCAGACTGCCAAACGATGCTCGCTCTAAGACTCCCCTCGCCCAAGACCTTCCCCCGGTTTGTCCAAGAACTCACCCAGTGTCCTCCATGATACAGCCCAGCCAGATGTCCGGACACTTGCAGTCCCCTGAGGGGTGAGCCAGGAGGATATGAGGGAGGCCAAGGACCACCCCTCCCACTGACACCCTCCGCGTTCCAGAGCTGCTGGGCGTGGGCCACACGGGGGCTTCCGGGGGGCGGATACCTGCCGAGCTCCGGTGTTTGTTCCACATCATGCCCAGGTTCTGCCCCAGCGTCTGGGCAAGGGTCACGGCCATTGCCCCCATGTTGCCGTACTGGGGGTGGGGAAGATGGGGCACAGATGTCTACATCTTCCAATAGGCACGTCGTGTCCCTGAAGCCCCTTTCCCTCAGCCGCCACCCCAGCCATGTCCCCTCACTGCTCACCTCGTTCACACCCCCGCCCCGGGACAGGGAGCAGATGCCCCCCACGTAGGCTGCCCCGCTGCTGGTGCTCTGGAAAGTCCTGCCCCTGGAAGGCAGTGCACTGTCAGGATGGCCTGCTGGCCTCCCCTGTGGCTCCCCGGGTGGTGGTGGTGCCTTAGGGAGCCTCGCACACTAGAGTCCTTCCTCGGGAGATGAGCCCGGCCCTTTACCTCAGCCTTGGTGACCCCAGGCAAGACCCTTCCCCGCCTGCTTGGGTTCTTGTTTTCTTTTCTTTTTCTTTCTTTCTTTCTTTTTTTTTCATTTGAGACACAGTTTCACTCTTGTGGTCCAGGTTGGAGTGCAGTGGCACCATCTTGGCTCACTGCAATCTCCACCTCCTGCCTCAGCCTCCCGAGTAGCTGGGACTACAGGTGCACACCACCACGCCTGGCTAATTTTTGTATTTTGAGGTGGGGTTTCACCATGTTGGCCAGGCTGGTCTTAAACTCCTAACCTGAAATGATCCACCTGCCTTGGCCTCCGAAAGTGCTGGGATTACAGGCATGAGCCATCGCGCCCGGCCTCTTCTTGGGTTCTTTTGCCCATAAGGCAAAGGAGAGGCTCCTAGTAAACCATGTCTAGTTGCAAGGCCCTTTTATTAGATTTTTTCTGCTACCAGGGCACTGGGTCCCTGAGGAAGGGATGCTGGGACAGTTTAAAAGGGGAAAGACAGAACTAAGAGAAGGTGAGAGACAGAAGAGGACCACCAGGGCTAAGACAAGGGCATCAACCTCAGATTCGGGGGATGATGCCCAGCCTGTTGCACGTGGCTTGGGGGAGGTGGCAGGTGCAAGGTGAGCCCAGTCCCCAGACACTGAGAGGAGCACCTGGCACAGGGCAGGTGTTAAGTAACCCTAAGCACTGTAGCAACTAGCAGAGGCTGGCAGGAGGTGTGGGGTGGGGGACTCACGAGAAGAGGTGGGTGGCATCGCTAGGCTCAGGCAGACCCTCCCGTCGGTAGACCATGAGCCGGGCCAGGGTCTCCAGGAGGTCATCCTGCACCTGGATCTTGTCCCCATCTGCCCATGTTTCCATGGCAACCAGGACGATGCGAGTGTTGAGCTGCTCCTTGTATATCTGGGTAGAAGATGAGGGGGCTGGAGGGTGGGAGTGGGTGTTGGGGCCAGGGCTGGAGGAGGACCTGTCTCTCCAGGAAGTGGGAGCCAGGGGCTGACGGTGCCCCCTGATGTGTGTGATGGGGTGGGGGCCATAAGGAAGAGGGAAGGAGGGAGGGAGAGCTGCTTACCACGTCAGCCAGGTTCACCACGGACTTGGCAAAGTTGCTGGTGAGGACCACCGACTGTCGCATCTGCTCGAACTGGGAGAGAGAAGAGTGCGAGGAGGGCGAGGCTCCTCTGGGGCCTCCTCCCAGTGTCACCCCCCATCCCTGCCCTGACACTCACCAGCTGGTGGTCGTTGATCACAATTAGCTCCACGTACTTGGTCTCACTGTGCACGGTAGGGTGGCCCCGGCGGACCTGGGGGGTGGGTGGGCACTTGGAATCAGTCCCTTCCATGTCTGACTGATCTCATGGCCAAGCCATGGGGATGGGGGGGGGTCTGAACTCCAGCCAGGGACAGTGCCAGCTCCCCACTGGCAGAGGGTGCCGTCCTTCCTCAGCTTTGGAATGAGGGCAGGCAGCCTCGGTTTGCCCAGGATGTGACCCCTGTAGACGCCAGCATTAGGGAAGGGGTGGGGGCTTCTCCCAGACACAGTCCCTGGTCCCCAGCCACATCCATCTGAGCCCTCCTTCACCCCAGCCATGGATGGGGGTGCCCTCCTGCTCTGGGCCATGGCCCGAGGTCTCTCTGCAGCCTGAGGTCTCTGCAGCCCGAGGTCTGTGCGGGCCCCCGTACCTGCCTTTTCCTTCTCAGCCTCGGCCGGTTTGGAGGAGCCGACTGGGCAGGCACAGCAAACAGGCAGCCTGTGGGGAGGGGGCAGGTGAGGGGGGCACAGCCGGCCCCTCCCCACCCCCCTTCCCTCCCTTACCTAGTTCCCTGCATCCGAGGGGATCTGGGAGGAGAGGGGTCCGGTAAATGAGGTGGGGAAGGGGTCCCTGCAATGAGGGGAAATTAGTTCTTGGGGTGCCAACTGGGTCTGCTCCAGGCCCACTTGGGGGGGCCAGATCCAGTCCTCACCCCCATCCCATCCTGGGGTGACCCAGAACTGGCCAGAGCTCCCATGTCGGATCTGATCTCCCAGATACTCAGATTCCGGGGTCAAGACCTGGGGGCACTCTGAGAGACAGGGGCAAAGGACATTGGAGCCCAATGGGAGGTCACTTAGGGGACAGAAGGGACATTGGAGCTGGGGGCACAGGGGGAGCTGGGGCACAGGAGGGAGGGAACCAGAGCTGGGGTCACTGAAGAGGGCAGTGAAGCTGGGGTTACTGAGGGAGGAGCAGGAGGAGGAAGAGGTGGCAGCAACAGCTGTTGGGACAAGCTTGGCAGAGCCACCAGAGAGGACGGCAAGGGGCTGTGCGGGGCTTACCTGAGGGGCTCCCCAAGGTCCAGCCATGTCTTGGGGCTCCACAATGTAAGTCAAGTTCCCATCAGAGAAGACCCCACTGTGGAGAGAGAGGCGCAGCTCCCCACCGTCCCCAGGCCTGGGCCGGAGGCTTCTCCCAGCTGCCTGGCCCCTCCCGGTACTCACTGCAGCCCCTGGCAGGTGGAGAGGGCAGCGAAGGAGTGCAGGTTCCCCCGGAGCTTCCCCTGGTAGTAGCAGTGGTCTCCAGCCCCCTGGAGGAGCAGAACAGTGAGCAGAACGCTGGCATGAGGCTGGGGGCAGCTGACAGCCTCAAGGCTTTTTGGGGGCCACTGAAGCTGCCCTGTGTGTAGGTGGCCACAATCCCCGAGTACACCTGGGGCTCTGGGGCCTGTTTCTAGATGAGTGGTGCTCCTAATCTGTTGTGCCACCCTGGGCAAGTTCCTAGCCCTCTCTGGGCCTCCTTCACTTCATCTATAAAATGAGGAAGCTGGACTGTAGCAAAGGTTTGTTTTTTTTGTTGTTTTTTTTTGTTTTTTTGAGACAGGGTCTCGCTCTGTTGCCCAAGCTGGAGTGCAGTGGTGCAATCTTGGTTCACTGCACCCTCTGCCTCCCGGATTCAAGCCATTCTCATGCCTCAGCCTCCCAAGTAGCTGGGATTACAGGCAAGTGCCACCAAATATAGCTAATTTTTCTTTCTTTCTTTTTTTTTTTTTTTAAAAAGACAGAGTTTTGCTCTTTTTGTCCATGCTGGAGTGCAATGGCACGATCTCAGCTCACTGCAACTTCCACCTCCTGGGTTCAAGCGATTCTTCTGCCTCAGCCTCCCAAGTAGCTGGGATTACAGGCCCGTGCCACCATGCCCAGCTAATTTTTGTATTTTTAGTAGAGATGGGGTTTCACCATCTTAGCCAGCCTGGTCTCAAACTCCTGACCTCGTGATCCACCCGCCTCGGCCTCCTAATGTGCTGGGATTACAGGCGTGAGCCATTGTGCCCAGCCTAATTTTTCTATTTATTTATTTGTTTGTTTGTTTTTTGAGATGGAGTTTCGCTCTTGTTCCCCAGGCTGGAGAGCAATGGCATGATCTCAGCTCACTGCAACCTCTGCCTCCCAGGTTCAAACAATTCTCCTGCCTCAGCCTCCTGAGTGGCTGGTATTACAGGCATGCACCACCACACCTGGTTAATTTTGTATTTTTAGTAGAGATGGTGTTTCACCATGTTGGCCAGGCTGGTCTTGAACTCCTGACCTTAGGTGATCTGCCCACCTCAGCCTCCCAGTGATGGGATTATAGGAGCCCGGCCTACAGCAAGGGTTCCTAGCCATTTGCTGGGACTGGGGAAGGGATCAGACTCCTTTGAGAATAACAGGCAGCATTTATTTAGCACCTACCATGTGCCCAGCACTGCTCTGTGTACTAACCATATATTATCTCATTTAATCATGTACTCGCCCCTAACATCACACACAACCTCATGCACTGCCTCCCAGGACGACCCTGGGCCTGTGGTTGGCTGAGGAGTGATGGGCAGCATGTGTCCTCCAGGCCAGACTTGTGGGTTGGGGATGGGGGGACCAGCGGCATCCTCCCCCTCCAGCTCTGCCTCCTGCAGAATTACTTGTGCTCCAGTTACTGAACAGGCGGTGGGGGGGTGGGGGGGGTGAGACAGGCTATTTATAGACACTCATTCATTTTCAGGCTCTACAGCCTGCAGGGCTGGGACCCTGGTGTCCCAGGCAGCTGGGATTTTCCGGGGCCTTGGTACTGAGTAAGAAGGGCCTTTCCTCAGCTGCCCCTCTCAGGAGAGTCTGGAGAGGGGGATTCCTGGCAGCCGGCTCGGAACAATGAGGGTCCCTGTAGGCCCCACGCAAGGCAGGTGGGCTGGCTGGGAGTCAGAGCTCTGGGGCCAAGTGAGGGGAGCTCAGGGCCCCATGCACTCAAGCTGCCCACTGTCCACGTTCAGAGCCTCTCGGGTCGGGAGAGAGGGAAGGTGCCGAGGGGCCAGGCCCAGGACCCCATCTCCAGCAGCCACCTGTCCCTATACCTGTGACCACAAAGCCAAAGAAACAGCACCTCCCTTCCACCCCTGGCCCCGGTCCCTGCAGAGGCACTCACGGTGTTGTGCTGGGTTGTCCCCTCCCGGCTGAAGTGGCGCTCCACGTATTGCGAGGAGAGGAGGTGGCTGAGACAGAGGGGGCAGCAGGAAGGGGGGTCACGGGCGAGGTGAGGTCTGGCTTGGGGCCCGCCCCAGCTCAGGATCCAGGTACCCCCTGCCCTGGCCCAACCCCCAGCCCCCCAGCAGCCAGGCCCTCGCCATGCCTCCCCCACCCCACCACCACCCTTCCTCCTGGGCTCAAGGCCACACTCACTGGTTCAGCTCCAGGTCCAGGGTGAAGTTTGAGTTGAAGGCTGGGATGACGAAACTCACCTGGGCCAGATGGACAGGCTGGTGTGGGGGGAGGGCAGAGGGGGAGTCAACTCAGGGAGGCCTGAAGGTGGGAGTCGGGGGGACCCCGAGACAGACAGTAGCCCTGGGAGGGGGTGGCCAGCCCTAGCAGCTGAGGGGACCATTGATTTGGGGACGAGATGCTTTGCCCAAGCTCCTCTTCCTCCACGACCCTGCTCCTTCACTAGTGGGCAGAGGCAGGAGTGCTCAGCCCTGAGCACAGCCCCCTTTCTGCCCTCTGGGCCTGGGCACTTGTGCATCGGGGGGCTGGGCTGCAGGTGCGGTCGGGATGGAGAGGGCCAGCCCCGCCAGCCCTCTGCCTCATTATGCCCTCCTGGCCGGTGAGGGGCACCCCACCATCAGGCAGAGTAACAGGAGGGCCCCAGGAGTATCATGGGGAAAGGACAAACAGGAAGTGGGAGACAGGACCCTTGCTGCCTGTTCCCCTACCCTGGCACCAGCCTCTATCTACATAGGAGGCCTCGGACAGGGGCGAGTGGGTGGGAATGGATGGTTGCACCTCCGGAAACTGGGCGACAGGCGGGTGCCATCCTGTTGGGAGGAAGGACTTGGCTCCTCTACCCCCAAATCCATTGCCCTCTGCCTCGCCCAAAGCAGCTCATCTTTAATATTTCAATCCCATGGTTAATTTTTAAACACGGAAGTTTTCCTGATAAATTTTTCAAAGTGCAGTGAGGCTGGAGGCTCCAGGTTGCCATGGCAATGCACCAGGCCTGAGCAAGATGGCGGCCCCCCAGGCCTGGGCGCTCGAGGACGCCCGGATCACGGCAACCCCAGGGCCCAGGAAAGGCTGAGAGGACTCAGGAGTGGGGCCTTCTCCCTACCCCTTGTTCATTCCAGAAGACTGACTCCAGACCCCCACATGAGGGTCACCCACTCTGCCCTGCAGATGGGAGGCTTTTGTTCGCCACCTGGCTTTGGTGGTGGGGACGGCAGGTTGCAGGAAAGAAGACAGCCCCAAGGTCACGGTCATGAAATCCATAGCCTGTGCCTTGTCGTTCTTCCTCCTCAACCACCTCATCACTGCTAATCTTTACCAAGCACTTCTTGTGTGCCAGGCCCTGGTCTAAACACTACCAGTATCGCCTCGTTTGATATTCACAGCAACCCTATGGGATAGATTACTGCCATTCCCATCTGAAAGATAGGGGACAGGCACAGTGGGGCTGACTAACTTGCCCAAGGTCACACAGCTAAAAAGTGGTGGAGCTAGGGAGTCTGCTTCTAGGGCTGTCTCACCTCAAAGGTGGGGTAAAAGGGAAGTGGGCCCAGTGTCCATGAGAGGTCCTGAGAGAGGAGCAAGGAGGGGGCCAACGGCCAGGGCCTGGGTGAGCAGACCTCTGTGCCCCAGGGACACCGACTCATCCTATTCCAGGCTGACCAAGGCTCCCAGTTCCATCCTGAGCCCCTAGAGCATCGATCAGCCCGAAATAGAAAGTCAAGGACAAGGAGTCGCCACATCCTCTTCCCGGCCCATGGCCTGAACCATCCTGGCCTTCCCCTGCCCCCGGGACTGTTCCTGCTTGTTCTATCTGCCCTCCACCAACAAGCCCCTATGCCAGCCCCCTCCACAGCTGCCTAGAGGAGCAGCCTGCCAGATCCCTTGCCCCGATGCCGCTCTCTCACCGTGCAGCCTCAGGGATGACCCAGCAACCTCTCTGAGCCTCAGATTTTCCCACTGAAAATGGTCAGATGAGCCCAGATGCGAGGCCAGGAGGTTGGCTGTGTAGTGGGGCCGTCCTGGGCCTGGAGATTCCGGCAGAGTCTGCCCTGGCACCGACAGAATCTCCCTCACTCAGGAGGTCTGTGAGCCATCCCATCGAGCCTGCTTCCTCTCTGTAGAGGCCAAGCCAGCCCCAATTCTGGGGAAAGCCCCAGCTGACAGGGGAGCAAGGCCAGATACTTTAGGACCCTCCTTGTCTACCACCTCCTGCCGCCTGCTGAGCTCTCACACCCCTTCCCCACCTGGTGCAGCTGAACTTCAGGGGTGGGCTGTCCCCTGCCCCAGCGGGACACAGGGCTTAGACCAGATAAGCCCCTGGGGCAGTGCCGGGGCAGCTGGGGCTGGGGGCTGGGCATGGCTGGGCAGGAAGGGGCTGGGAGAGTCCCCAAAAGGCAGTGGGAGAGAGAGAGACCACATACCAAGGCATGTTTGCCTGGCCTGGCCCCATGTGGGGACACAACTCTGTCCCTAGTCTGAGGGAAGAGATGGGTCAGACAAATCTATCTCAGTCCCCAGAATCTCTGTGGCCCGGGCCCTGGCACCGCCCCAAGCCCAGCTTTAGGCCAATAATGTTCTTTTGTTTTTTTTTTTGAGATGGAGTCTCACTCTGTCGCCCAGGCTGTAGTATAGTGGTGCGATCTCAGCTCAATGCAACCTCTGCCTCCTGGGTTCAAGCAATTCTCTGCCTTAGCCTCCCGAGTAGCTGGGATTATAGGCACCCACCACCACGCCTGGCTAATTTTTTTGTATTTTTAGTAAAGACAGGGTTTCACCATCTTGTCCAGGCTGGTCTTTAACTCCTGACCTTGTGATCCACCGTTGGCATCCCAAAGTATTGGGATTGCAGGTGTGAGCCACCCTGCCCGGCGAATGTTCTTTTTTAAAAATTAATTAAGTTTTTAGAGATGGGATCTCACTATGTTGCCCAGGCTGATCTTGAACTCCTGGGCTCAAGCCATCCTCCCGCCTCAGCCTCCCAAAATGCTGGGATTACAGACTTGAGCCTCCGTGTCTGGCCTGAGCCAATGCTGTATCAAAGCCAAACAGAGTTCCCTGCCTGGCCCTGCTTTGTACCCCTGCCCTGCCTCTGACCTCATCCCATTGTCCCTCCATCCCTGGGGGGAGGGGCCTTTTGGTCTTGAGGTCACACCAGCCCTCAGCTGACCCTGTGCCCTGCACTTGTCTCTTGCTCCCCCGGCTGCCCAGGCTCTCACATGCTCCAGCTCATTTGATCTCAGCCTGCCCAGGCTGTCTGGTCCTCATTTTACAAATGCCAGGATGAGGCTCAGGGAGACACCTGGAGGTGACTGACCCAGAGTCATGGCTGGGTGGCTGGGGAGGTGTGGGGCTGGATCTCACCCTGGGGCTGGAGTTCGGTTGTCACAACAGCTGTGACCGCCTGGCAGGGGTGACCACCCCTTCCACCTGAGTCTCCTCTCTGGCTGGCCCACCCAGTCTCCTAGACATCTGCTTCACAGGGACGGTGCCTCGTCCTCTCTGTACCAGATGCGGGGTGCAGAGAGAAAAAGGCAAAGATTCTACCGAATACCCAGAAGCACAAATACAGGTGCCTGGGCTCTGCCCCAGACCTACAGACACATAGTCTTAGGAAGGGGGCTAAGGAGCTTTAGGATTCCCAAATGCTCCAGGAAATTTGAGAAGGGAGACCATTGCTCCCCACCACCTCCAGGCATAGCCCCTCATGTGCTGACTCCGAACTCCTGCCCTGACCTCCCTCTCCTCCCCACCCTCACCTGCATGGCCTGCACCTGCCAACCCACGCAGGGCTTTGGCGCCCTCTGCCTCTGGGCCTTTAAGCACACAGTAGACATACACTTATTTGATCACTGATTTGGCTTTTCAGGTGGGCGACCTTTAGTCCCCTGGAGCAAGGGCTATGCCTGCTTTTTTCCCTGCCCACGGGCTCAACACTCACATTGAATGGAAAGGCATTGCAAGGCCTGAGATAAGCTGCTTCATGCCCCCGGCCTCAGTTTTCCCCTCGGTGAAACAGAATTGTTGGGCCAGGAGCGGTGGCTTGCGCCTGTAATCCTATCACTTTGGGAGGCCAAGGTGGGCGGATTGCCTGAGCTCAGGAGTTTCGAGACCAGCCTGGGTAACGTGGTGAAACCCTGTCTCTACTCAAATACAAAAGAAATTAGCCGGGCGTCGCAGTGCGTGCCTGTAATCCCAGTTACTCGGGAGGCTGAGGCAGGGGATTTGCTTGAACCTGGGAGGCAGAGGTTGCAGCGGGCCAAGATCGTGCCACTGCACTCCAGCCTGGGCGACACAGCAAAAAACTCTGTCTCTACAAAAAAAAAAAGAAAAGAAAAACCAGGATTGTTGTGAGGATTAAATAAAAGCCCTTTTGAATGTGTTATCATAAGGGTCAATAAGAAGAAGGAAGTAAATGTTCCAGCTGAACAGGGCTTTGAGGAACTGGATAAATGACCTCTTTGGATCACCTACTGTGACAGGGACATGCCAGAACAGTGGCCTTATGCTCCTGATCTGGGTGGATGGTGTGATTTACCTGTCAGGTGTCTCACCTGAGGATGTCTTTCTGGAATTTCCTCCCACAAGGAGATACCACCACCTTGTGGGCCGGGTGGCTGCAAACTGGGGAGGAGCCGGAGAGGCAGGAGCTCCGCCTGGGAGTATGTCCCAGCTGGGAGAAACCCCCCCCCCCCACCTGCCAGCTCCCCCTACCCGCCCCTGGCACTGCGTTGGGTGCTCCATTTATCAAGAGGGCAGCGGGATTCCCAGACAATGAGAACATCCAGACGAATTTCCAATGATGGGATTTGACCTACATTTTTGAGAACAGAGCCACTTCCTTACAGGGTCATCAGTCCCTCTGGGGACAGACTCTGGACAGCTGAGTCCCTCTAGGCAGCCGGGAGGGTGCTTGGGTGAGGCCAAGCCCACAGGCCAGAGTCCTGCTCATGTAGTTTCTCCCCTGGACCCCGCCTGAGCCTGACAGGTAACCCCTAAATATCCTGGCTCCTGTTTCTCATACCCAGCCCTCATGCCAGCACCAGGGCCCAGCACCCTACCTGGACACTCAGAGATGTTGACCATCGGCTATTTTGCCAGATCTCGGGCTTGACTCCTGACATTCGTCATCTAAAGTCCTCATAGCAGCCTGAGAGATGGGAACTATGAGCATATTCCCATTTTATGAATGAGGAAGTTGTGGTTTAGGGGGCTAAGTGGCTGGCTCAGGTCACACAGTCAGAAGCAGGGGAGCAGGACCTGCATTAAGGCTGTGCCACCTCAAAGCCACAGTGTGCAGCCTCTAACACCAAAACCGAGCCTGCTCAACTCTCTGGCATGGCAGGGCTCAGTTTATGCCCCCACCTGCCTCCTGGGAACAAGCTGGGCCCAGCACATATCCTAGCCCTGGCTTCTAGCTGCCTGCCCCAACCTAGGAGAGAGCCGCAACCTTGGCCACACACACTATAATGTGACCTTGGCTCTAGTGGGGTATCAGGGCCCCAGGCACAGACCCTGGTCCCCCTGTGGCACCCTGCCGGCCCATCTTCAAGAGCTGGGGGCGAGCCTTATTCAACTGCCTTCCACCTTTCTGCAGGAAGAAAACACAAACACTGTTGCAGCACACGCCCACGGTGGAGGGCTTCTAGGGTGGCGTTTTCAGTAAATGCTGGCCTGGGCAGCTCTCACAAGAGCTTAGCCCAGAGACTGAGGCGCTCCTCCCCTAGCTGGCTCAGATGAGCTTCTATGTACCAGGTCTGCGACCTCCTCACCCCTGACCCTAATCACCTCCCCATGTCCTGCTCTCTCCTTGTTCCCAAGGAGTCTGGGTCTCCCCGGGGGCAGGCATAACCCACACAGCAGCCTGGTGCGAATCAGAAAAAGGGGTCCCAAGGCCAGGTGAGGTGGCTCACGCCTGTAATTCCAGCACTTTGGGAGGCTGAGGCTGGTGGATCACTTGAGGTCAGGAGTTCGAGACCCGTTTGGCCAACATGGTGAAACCCCATCTCTATTAAAAATACAAAAATTAGCTGGAAGCAGTGGTGTATGCCTGTAATCCCAGCTACTCAGGAGGCTGAGGCACAAGAATCGCTCCCTTGCTGGGAGGCAGAGGTTGCAGTGAGCCCAGATCATGCTGCTGCACTCCAGCCTGGGTGACAGAGCGAGACTCTGTCTGGAAAAAAAAAAAAAGAAAATGGGGTCCCCCTGCAAGTCAGAATGCGTGTGGCCCCATAAGCCCACGGATTGCATTCAGCTCACTTACCCCTTGCCCAGTCACCCTAGTCCAGTGAACAACCAGCCCAACTGTACATGGTAGTTTTGTCTGACCTGTACCACGCCTCAGCTGCAGGCTCCCTGGGACCACAGGTTTCTGCACTCCCAGAAGCTCCCCCACTTCTCTGGGCCTCAGGCCTAGCCTGCTTCCAGGCTGGACAGAAGTGAGGGGGTTGCGTGCAGTGGCAGAGAGAGGGCAAGGGTGCGTCTGTGTCTCTCTTCCCGTCAGCCCAGAGCAAGAAGTGGCAGTGCGCTGAGTGAGAGCCCTGCTTTGGGGATCAGTCTTGACTCCGTGCTCAAGTGCTGTGTCACTTGGGGCAGTTACGTTGCCTCTCTGTGCCTGTTTCTCCATCTGCGAGATGGGAGTAACAGCCCCACCTCTGGGAGCTGTGTTGAAGATTAAATAATTACACGTAAAGGAGTGCCTGCTGCAAAAAGGCCTAGTCAAGAATTACAATTTCTCTACCTTGTTCTTTCTGTTGTCGTTGTTGTGTTGTGTGAGACAGGATCTCACTCTGTAGCCCAGGTTGGAGTGCAGTGGTGCAACCATAGCTCACTGCAGCCTTGAACTCTTGGACTCAAGCGATCCTGCAGCCTCAGCCTCCCGAGTAGCTGGGACTACAGGTGCGCACCACCATGCTTGTGTAATTTTTTTTTTGGTAGAGACGGGGGTCTCATGATGTTGCCCAGGCTAATCTTAAACTCCTGGTCTCAAGCAATCCCCTAACCTTGGCCACTGTGAGCCAATGCACCTAGCCTAATTTCTCCAGCTTCTAATTCCTTCCCAACCACTGTAACTCTTCCTCTGTCCCAGCCGCACCCCCACCCTCGCCCCCATCAAGCCAGGAATCCTCAGCACGTAAAGCCCTTTCCCATCACCACCTCCTGAGAGTAGGTGGGACTGAGATATATTACCATCCTGATTTTAGGCAACAGGAAACTGGGGCTCTGAAAAGTCAAGCGACCAGCCCAAAGCCACAGCGGCTCAGCGCTCCAGGCCCTGCCAGCCAGCATGTGCCCCTGGACTTGATACATGACCAGAGATCTTGCTGCCAGCTCAACACCAGTTGGGCCTGAAGTTCCAAACCAGGGCAGTAAGTTAAGGCAAAACCCAAGCAGTGCTCGGCTAGGGTACTTCTGGCTAGGACACGCACAGGCTCAAGTTCGCACTGGATCCACCATCAGACTCCGTGGCTCTGAGGCCAAAAGCGCTCTAACCCCGGGAGAAATGCCAGGCAGGAGATTGAGGGTTTGCCATATCTCCTTCCCATTAGGGAAAATATTCTGGATGTGTCTTTTTGTCTCCTTGCTCTGGGTGGAGTTGGGAGACTGCCTCCTGGACCCAAATCCAGAGAGCCCTGGAGGCAGAACTGGGAAGTGCCCTGGTGTGGAGAAAACTCCCAACTCCACTGCTTAAGATCTGATTGACTTCGGGCAATTTACTTCATCCCTCTGAGCCTTAGTTTGCTCATCTGCAAAATGGGGCTGACCAGAGTTATAAGCTGCCGGGCACAGTGGCTCATGCCTGTAATCCCAGCACTTTGGGAGGCTGAGGTGGGCGGATCACCTGAGGTCAGGAGTTTGAGACCAGCCTGACCAACATGGAGAAACCCCATCTCTACTAAAAATACAAAAAATTAGCCAGGCGTGGTGGTGCACGCCTGTAATCCCAGCTACTCAGGATGCTGAGGCAGGAGAATCGCTTGAACCCAGGAGGTGGAGGTTGGGGTGAGCAGAGATCACACCATTGCACTCCAGCCTGGACAACAAGAGTGAAACTCCATCACACACACACACACACACACACACAAAGTTACAAGCCTTACAGAGTTGTGAGAAATAAGTGATGTAAAGTGCATACAAAGCTTGGCAGAGTGGCCCATAGAAGTCCGCAGCTTTGGGACCTCAGGGGAAATTGAGGCACAGATAAGACAGGGCCCCAAACAAGTCCCTTGAGGAGGTTGCCACGAGGGCCCTAGGAAGTCTCAGTCCCAGAAGACCCCAAAATTGGAGATAATCACTGCCTGGTAGATCCACGGAACTCCATTTCCTCCCCACAGGCTCTCAGACACCCCTCAGAAGTATCTGGAATCGGTGGATCACACACACAACTCACATGCACCCACTCACCTGCAGAAGAACACAGAGACCCCCAACCTAACCAGTTCAACTGCACCCATCCTGACCTTCCCACGCAGCTGCAGACACCACCACAGCCCAGAACCTCCTACCCTTTGCCGCCTCTGTCTCTGCTCAGAAAGGGTCCGGCTGAAGGAGCGACCTGTCCAGTTGGAATACCTGACTTTTCATCCCTACCTGACTCCAGGCTTTCCCTCGTCTCTGTCCCCTGACCCCACGGTGGCATCCCTCCATGACTCAATCTGCATATCCCTTAAAGCACAAGCCAGAGTCCCAGCAGTCGGGTGGACCATCAGTTCCTCCACAGTGTAACCATGGGGTTCACAGTTCACAGGTACCGAGTGACACCAGGCAAGACAGCCAGACTCAGTGGCCAGGACACCCCATCCCTGGCCCTGGGACCACGCACCTCCCAGGGAGCCTGGGCAGTCACTGAAGGCAGCTTCCACCCACCACCCCCCCCCCAGTGCCCGCGGGCCTCGGACCATTAGCCCCCTCCCCCTGCCCCTCTGCACGGCCCTGAGTGATGGTCCATCTATTATGCATGCTCCCTTCCTGCTCCATCCATTTCATCAGTATTCCCCACCCCTGTACCACCCCGCATCCCCCTCTGCTCCCCTCCCTTAAGGGCTTTTAACCAAGTACATTAGGCAGGGCCAGATGCCAGTCTGACAGATGTCCGTAATGTTAGCCTCCGTTTCCCTCCTTCCTCCCTCTGCCCAGCCCAATGTACCTCCCACCGCTCCCAGCTGCCAAAACTTTCCAGGCCTCAGTTGTACCCCTCCTCTGGGTCTCTCCCCTACACCTCCTGTTTGTGCCGGGCCTTTGCCGGCCAACCCGCCCTCTGCTGCCCTGTTGGCCTGGCTCACTTTCAGCTCCAGCTCTTGGAGCACTGGGGCGTGCTGAATGAATATTCCATCTGGGTGATTATTATTCACATGATATTAATTAATTATTAATTGCAATTAATCTCCTTCATGCCTAACCTTCCTCTGGGAGGCAGGTGGGGCTTGGCAGCTGAAAGGGACAGTGGGCAGGCAGGTAGAGATGGCTTGGGGCCTCGAGTTATTTTCCAAGGCCCCACCTTCAGCCAGGACAGGAACAAGCCTATCTGGGCACTGTGTGGAAACTGAGGCAGCAGCAAGCACTAAGCTGTTCCAAGAAAGCCCACTGAGGTGGCTGTGATGAGAACCTGGGAACCCTAATCCCTGACTGGAATCTGAGCTGCCTCTCCCTGCCTCCGCACTTGCCCCATCCAAGCCCTGTTTTGAGCAGAACCACTAGCTTTGGCGAGAGCGAAGCAGGGGGCCATTGGAAGGCTGACCCAAAGCGGGCCTGAGACCTAGGCATTAGGGGTCCCTGAACATTGAGGACAGGGGGCCTGCAATAATGGGAGGGGGCCTTGGGGTTGGGCAGTCCTGGGATCCCCACCAGTGGGCTCCAGCACCCACCTGATAGCCCACTGTACGGAAGGGGACTCTGCGGGGCAGCTGCTGAGGAGGGCTCCAGCCCTGGCTACCCCGTGGGCTCTCAGGGGCTCTAAGGCCTGCTTTAGCCCCTGGCCTCACCACCCAGCCCCACTCACCGGGCCCCCTGGTGGCTCCTGGCGGACCCTGGTGTCCAGTTGCTGCTTTCGGACCTCTCCCCCCGAGCTCTCCCTGACCAGACGGCTGGGTTCCGTGACCTCAGGGGCTCCTGGGCCCCCCAGCTGGGGTAAGCGCCCCCATCGCAGAGCTCCAGCAGAACCTTGGGTCCCAAGACCTGGGGAAACAAGGCCATGGCTGCAGGCAGCTGCCCATCCTGGGGCAGGAGACTTGGGAAAGGGGTGGACAAGCTGCATCCCCCACTCTGGTGTGGCCCCTGGAGCCCTAGGGCGATCCGGGTGGGGAGGATCTGGCTGCCCTGCAGAGGCAAGAGCCCGCGGGGAGGGGGCCAGGAGCTTTACGCCCGCCCAACCGTCACGACTGCCCCCCCATCCGCCCAAACCCGCAGAGACCTGCAGAGCTGGCCGGTCGGCGGCAGGGGCAGGGACGCGGTGGGCCTGGCCAGCTGGGGACAGGTGGGTGGACGCACCTTTCCTCCTCTCCCGCTCCCCCACCCTCCCGCGCTCCGGACCGGCTGTCACCCTGAGAGCACTGCAGGAAAAGGTGGCTGCAGCAGCAAGCGCCGCACATCTCGGGGCGGGGGCAGGGAGGGGGCACCGGGACCAGGTGGGGGTCACTCACCAGGCGGAGGGAGCAGCGGCAGCAGCAGAGCCGCGAACGCCCAGCGCCGCAGCAGCCTCATGGCTCGCTCATTCCTCCCGGTCCGGGGGCTGCGGCTGCGAGCGGCGCGGGGAGGGCGGGAGCAGGGACGGGGGTGGGGAGGCGCCGGCTGCGGAGCCGGGGCGGGGGCGCGGGGCCGGGCGGGGGTCGCGGAGCGGTGGGGGCGGCGGGGACGGCGCCAGGGCTCAGTGCGCTCCGGCCGCGGCCATCCCGGCGGGGCGGCGGGGCCGGGTTAAGAGCGGAGCGGCGAGCACGTGAGCCCAGGGCCCGCCCTCCGCTCTCCCGCCGCCCCCCGGCCCCCCCAGCCCCGCAGGGCCCGGGCCGCCGCCGCGGGAGGACAAAAGAGGCGCCGCCCCGGGGCCCCTCCCCGCACCTCAGGGGCCTCTCGTCAGGTGCGGGGCGGCGGCGCTCCGCGACCTCATCCCGCGGCCCCTCCTCGGCCACCTCTGCCTGAGCATCTCCGAGGACTCGTAGATTTGTAGGGTAGAGAGGCAGGGGACGGGGGACCCCCGCGGTCGACCCGGCGACTGCCCGTCTGGGGCCGGGGGCAGGGGCGTGGCTGTGGCGCCCGCTTTCGCCCTTCGGTCGTGGTACCCCCTGGAGAGGCTGCCCCAGCCCCAGCCCGGAGCGCCCCGCTTGACCCTAGGCTGTGGAAGCTGGGGTTGGGGTGGGCAGAGGCTCTTGGCGAACGCCAGGCTCCGCGCCTCTGGGATTTCTTGCACCTTCGCTACCGGTCGTGTCACTGAGGAGTCCTCCCAAGCCCGCGGTCCAGACCCCTTCCCATCGGCTCCTTCTCCCCGCCAAAGATGTCCCGGCCTCTAGGAGGGCTTCAGGGATCGCTGTCACTCCAACCATCAGGAAGGGCTGGCATCTCCGTCTGGGTTCCTGAGTCTCTCACAGGCGCCCTGTCCTTCCCCCTAGATAAAATATAAACTAGCCAGATCACTTACATGCTGCTAGCATGCCCCATGGCTCCCCCTCCCTTGCTAATCCCAATCCTTAGGAGCAGAAGACAACTCTGGAGACCCCCAGCATTCCCTCTCTGGTCAGACTAGGCTGCCCTGTTTGCAAAAATACTAGACCTCCCAACCTACATCCCCAGCTGTGCCCTCCACCCAGCTCCTGGGGAATGATGAGTCCCAATAGCAGGGCTGGGACCTCAGACTTCTGCTAGGGGTGCTGAAGGCCAGGTACCTGAGATGATGTGGGGTGTGGTGGGGCATGGCAGGTGGGAAAGCTGATAAGTCCCCACTCTAACCTTTTTTGTACCCATGCTAGGGGACCACAAGTCACTGAAGAACAAGATTGGAGGCAGGGAACCCCTTCCTGGGTCCTCTGCTTCCCCAAGGACCCAGGGCCTCTGCTGGGGATGAGGGAACTGCCTCTAGCTTGTGATGCCCCCATCCCCCGCTCTATTTTAGGCCCAGGAGAGGTGAGAAGGCGATTTCCCAGGAGGCGCTGACATCAATGCAGGGAACGAAGTGACTCCCCCCACCCCCAACCACCTGCCATGCCAGACCCAGATGCTCAGCAAGGCTGAGCCAATTCTTCCTTCGCTTTGGAGACATCTCGAGAACCTCCTCCAAGATGTAGGCGCGAGGAGGCTCCTGGGAATGAGGGCCTACTATGTGGTATTCCTGGAAACTCATGATGAGTCCCGAGGGAGAGATTGTGCTCCCCATTTTACAGAGGGGGAAACTGAGGCTCTGAGAGGTTATGTGAGCTTCCCAAAGTCACACAGCTGGTCAGTGAGAGGCATGTCCCCTACTCTAGGGCCTCACTCCTCTTAGCCACCCCTAGTCCTACTTCCACCTCTGCCCTCCATTTGGGACCAGAGAGGACTGGTATATCTGGTCCCTTGCACCCTCACCACACACCCCAGACACGAAAGTGGCTGTCTGCTCCAGCCTGCCTATGTCCCAGGGCCACATCAGCAAGTTCTGATCAGGAGTGCCCCTCAGTAGGCTGGGTGAGGTTTGTCATTTCACAGTGGGGGCCCGGGGCTGGGAGATTCTGGGTCCTCCGACATGTTCAAGACCATAGAGTAAGCCCAATCTGTGGTCCAGGTCTCTTCACCAGAGGCATGTTCCTACCACATCGGTGGCCCTGGGACCCTAGAATTCGTGTTGGGGAGACCTGATGAGCCCTAAGAGTGACTCTCCCTGGTGGCACCCTGGGCTAGTTCCAGTGGGGACTAAGTCATATGGCTCCCTGGCCCCGGTAGCCACTTATATTCCTGGGTTCCCTGACTCCCAGCAGATCTGGCCAGAATTTACTACTTTTTGTTTTGTTTTGTTTTGAGACGGAGTTTCCCTCTGTTGCCCAGGCTGGAGTGCAGTGATGCGATTTCGGCTGACTGCAAGCTCCGCCTCTCAGGTTCACACCATTCTCCTGCCTCAGCCTCCTGAGTAGCTGGGACTACAGGTGCCCACCACCCTGCCTCATTTTTTTTTGTATTTTTAGTAGCAACGGGGTTTCACATGTTAGCCAGGATGGTCTCGATCTCCTGACCTCGTGATCCGCCCGCCTTGGCCTCCCAAAGTGCTGGGATTACAGGCATGAGCCACCGCGCCTGGCCAGAACTTACTATATATTTTTTTCTTTTGGAGAGTGTTGCTCTGTCGCCCAGGCTGGAGTAAAGTGGCGAGATCTCAGCTCACTTCAACCTCCATCTCTGGGGTCAAGTGATTCTCTTGCCTCAGCCTCCTGAGTAGCTAGGACAACAGGCGTGTGTCACCATACCCGGCTACTTTTTGTATTTTTAGTAGAGATGGGATCTCACCATGTTGAGCAGGCTGTTCTCAACCTCCTAAATTCAGGCAATCTGCCTGCCTCCCAAAGTGCTAGGATTACAGGTGTGAGCCACCGCGCCTGGCCTAGACTTTTTTTGAGATGGAGTTTTGCTCTTGTTGCCCAGGCTGGAGTGCAATGGCATGATCTCAGCTCACTGCAACCTCCACCTCCCCGGTTTGAGCGATTCTCCTGCCTCAGCCTCCCAAGTAGCTGGGATTACAGGCACGTGCCACCATGCCCAGTTAATTTTGTATTTTTAGTAGAGATGGGGTTTCTCCATGTTGGTCAGGCTGGTCTCGAACTCCTGACCTCAGGTGATCTGCCCACCTCGGCCTCCTAAAGTGCTGGGATTACAGGTGTGAGCCCACTGCACCCAGCCTTTTTTCTTTTTTTTTTTTTTTGAGATGGAATCTCACTCTGTTGCTCAGGCTGGAGTGCAGTGGCACAATCTCGGCTCACTCCTTCTCCTGGGTTCAAGTGACTCTCCTGCCTTAGCCTCCCAAGCAGCTGGGATTACAGGTGTGCACCACCATGCCTGACTAACTTTTGTATTTTTAGTAGAGATGGGGTTTCACCATGTTGGCCAGGCTGTTCTCAAACTCCTGGCCTCAAGCAGTCTGCCTGCTTCAGCCTCCCAAAGTGCTGGGATTGCAGGCGATAGACCTTATTTTTTAATTTTTTGAGGGTCTCTCTCTGTTGCCCAGGCTGGAGAACTAGTGGCACAATCATAGCTTCCTGTAACCTTGACCTCTTGGGCTCAAGTGATCTCCTGCCTCAGCCTCCCGAATAGCAGGGACTAGGTGGCGTCACCAAGCTTGGCTTTTTTGTTTTTGTTTTTGAGATGGAGTCTTGTTCTGTTGCCCAGGCTGGAGTGCAATGGTGTGATCTTGGCTCACTGCAACCTCCTCCTCCCACCGGGTTCCAGCATTCTCCTGCCTCAGCCTCTCGAGTAGCTGGGATTACAGGTGTGCACCACCACATCCGGCTAATTTTTGTGATTTTTAGTAGAGACGGGGTTTCACCATGTTGGCCAGACTGGTCTTGAACTCCTGACCTCAAGTGATCTGCCCACTTTGGCCTCCCAAAGTGCTGGGATTACAGGTGTGAGCCACCATGCCCAGCACTTTTGTATTTTTTGTAGAGATTGGGTTTCATCATGTTGTCCTGGCTGGTCTCAACTCCTGGACTCAAGAGACCCACTCACTGCAGCCTCCCAAAGTGCTGGGATTACAGGCATGAGGCCAATGCTTGGCTAACAAATTTTTTTTTTTTTTTGTAGAGATGGGGGTCTTTTTATGCTGCCCAGGTCAGTCTCGAACTCTTGGACTCAAGTGATCCTACAGCCTCAGCCTCCCAAAGTGCTGGGATTAGATTACATCTGTGAGCCCCGGCACCCGGCCTTGGTTAGACCTCTTGCCTCTCCCTTGAGCACAGTCCCCAGTCCCTGAGGTTCCACCTCCCCTGTCTTATGCTTGCCTCAGCTCTCTTAGGAGCCGTGGGCTCCCCACACAGAAAGCTTGCTTCATGTTCTCTCACCCACCTTCCTTCCTGAGGTCAGGGCTGTCTGTCTTCTCATTGGTGGTCCCTCATCAGACTGGGACTTCAGAAGAGCAGGGCTTGTCTTCCTCATCAGACCTGATCCTGATAGCAAGGGCTGTTTTCTGCTTAGATCGGGGCAGGCCTGTGTCTCCCCCTCAAACACAGGGTTCCCTGGGGAGCCCCACCCCAACTCCACAGCTATGGCTGGCTCCTTCAGTCCTTACGCCCATCCTTTGAGGGTGGGGCCACTGTTTCTGCTGCCCTGATGCCACCCTTGGGGTTGCTCTTCCTGAGGGAGCTGTGGGGTCCTGAGAGGTTGGGGTCTGGCCTCCCTTAGGAAGCCCCTCCCCTAGGAGGCCGGGGCCTCCTTCCTTCTGCCACTCTTCTAGCCCTTCAGCTGATTCTCTCAAATTTTCATGCACAAGGGCCAAGTTGGGGATGCAGGGCCAAGACCTTGTCTCCACAACTTCAGGTAAGGGAGGGGTGCTGGTTGCCTCTAGCCCTGGGGTGATACCATGGGCAGTGATTCCTGCCAGTGGAGGCCGTCCAGGCCTGGTGCCCAGCCTTAAGGCCTGCAGCACAGACCATGCTAGTCAAGGGGGCAGGATTCAGGGCTCTGGGCTGGGGTCCCAATCCTGCCTCCCCCATGAACTGGCTGTGTGACCTTAAGCAAGCCCGCTGGCCTCTCTGGGCCTTGGTTTCCTCATCCATGATGCAGGGTTTAGAAAACCAGCCCCACTCACAGTGCTCCTCTCGGGGATGATGGTTGAGCTGCCCGTGCTTGGAGCAGCGTCTGGTGCATGAAAGGGGCTCAGTCACCCAGGGCTCGCACCGTCCAAGGTGCCGAGGAGCAAACCGGCTCCCTGGCCCTTGCCCAGGACCCCAGGCCTCTCTACGGCTTGGGGGCCTTGGTGTCCTCTCTCTACCCAGTGCAGAGAGAACCTATGCCTGATGTTGTGATGTGAGGGGTGGCAGCAGGGGAAGCGCCCAACATTTGGACAGAAGTTCATCCTGCTTCCTCTCAGATGCCAGCCCGGGATCCAAGGACCGTTCTTCTCATCTGCATAGCTCTCCTGGGAAACCTCATGCTCCTCCCTCTCAGGTGTCCAAGTGGCCCCTCTTTTAATCTCTGAAGCTCTCAGGCTTCACCAAGGGAGGAGTTGGGGGCTGGGGCACCAGGATCCCAGGCACATTCATCCTTTGGGAGGTTTGTGGGGCACACAGTCACACCCATAAGGGCCCAACTGCCACTTCTCTTTCACGCAAGGGATCCTCCTGGAGCTGAGGAGAGATGGTCCTTGGGAGGGGGCCTGGGACAGGGGGTCTCACAGTGTCCCTCAGCAGCTTCATCCACAAACGCACACCCGAGATGAGGACGCCAGTTACCAAGGGACACTGCTAGGTGGGAATTAGTAAGAATAAGCTTTATGTAAGTTTCGGAAGGAGGCCTCACAGGCATGTGTGCCTGTGGTAATATGTTATTTATTGAGACAGTGTGCCAAGCTCTGTGCCACATACCTCACAAACATATCTGATTTCATTCTTGTGACTCCTAGCAAGGTAGCAACTATGATTACCTCCATTTTTTGTATGTATGTATTTATGTATTTATTTATTTTTGAGACAAAGTCTCACCCTGTTGCCCAGGCTGAAGTGCAGTGGTGCAATCTCGGCTCACTGCAACCTCTGCCTCCCGAGTTCAAGCGATTCTCCTGCCTCAGCCTCCGGAGCGAAAGGCGCACCACCACGCCCAGCTTTGTATTTTTAGTAGAGATGCGGTTTCACTATGTTGGCCAGGCTGGTCTCGAACTCCTGACCTCAAATGATCCACCCACCTCGGCCTCCCAAAGTGCTGGGATTCCAGGCGTGAGCCACTGTGTCCAGCCTAGATTACCTCCATTTTTTAGATCAAGAAAACAGTTTGAGCTGGGCACAGCTGAAACTCCCCTGGGAAGGGGAGCCAAGGTCCAGGATGAGGAGGAATTCTCAGGTATGTAGCATTCCTGCTGGTGGCAGGACAGGGAAGGACATAAAAGATTTCCTGGTGGTCACAGTATTTTATTATAGGAAAGGGCCCTGAAATAATCTCATCTGAGCCCCTTAAAGACGAGGAAACTGAGGCCTGAGTAATAGAGGCATTTTTCTGAGGTCACAGTGTGAGTTGGGGACAGCTAGCTCCTGCATTCCACCCAGCAGAAGGAAGTTGGGGTGCAGCTACCAATTGGCCACATCTGCCTAGAAGTGAAAGGCTCAGCAAGAAGAGGCAAGAACAAAGGCCTCAGGACCTAGTCTGAGGAAAGCAGTTAGGGCTGGAGGGCTCTTCAGGTGTCTCGGAGCTGACTCGGGGCAGACGGCAAGGCCTGTGCTGAATGAACGAACGAGGGAATGGGCAATGGTGAGGAAGGGCAGGGGGACAGGAGAGCCAGGCCACTGAGGGGCTGCTGGGACCAAGGGAGCCAGGCTTCAAGGAGGAAAGAAAGGAGAAAAGGAACCAACTTTGGTCATCAGTAGCCTGTCCATGACCTTGGAATAGATGATCCTAGTGGAATGCTTCAGGCAGAGCTACCCAGGAAGGAAGTGTGGAAGGGAAGGAGGTGAAGAGGAGGCGGTAGGTATAGACTGCAGGAAGGAGCCAGAGAACAGAAGGTGGGAGTCTTCAATATTTGAAGTTGATTTACTGAATCAACTCAAGTGGTTTCCAGGAGAGGAGCATGGCATTTTGGGGCAGAAGGGAGAGGTGGCAAGTCCGAGAAGGAAACCAACAAGGGTGGTTGGCTAGGTGGGCTGGAGGGCCAGGGACAGACAGCGTGACTTATGGAGGGAGGACACCTCTTCAGAAAGAAAGAGAAACATGTTGAAAAGGGACTGACTGCAAGATGAAGCAGTGTCCACTGGGTCTGGGTCAAAGTCATCTGGTGCGGGAGGGGGATGTGGAAAGGGGGCTGCAGTGGAAAGGAGTCTGAGCAGTGCTCACGCCAAGGAGCCACTGCGGGACCTCATTCACATCCAGCAGCACCCATCCGTCCTGGGTCACGTCTCAGGTATTCTGGGTTCACCTCTAACCTGAATCTACAGCCAGGAAGCCGCAATGGAGAAATGGCTGAAGAGCGTTCCAGCCTTGGGGTTTGGCCTGGCAGAGATGTCCCAGGTCATGATCATTGAGATAGGAGGGGAAGGCAAGAGTACCCGGATGTGAGGTTTGGGGAATGGGTCCTGGGCAGCTGACAATGAGGGCACCCGAACCCAGCACCACGGGCTTTGTGTGAGCAGCAGGTAAAGGTATCAAAGTCTGAGACAGGGGTGAGGGGAAACTTCCTCATGCAGAGGGGTGGTGTCATGGGGAATGAGGCAACTCCATGTCACAAAAGGAAAGGGATGAACCCAGCAGCACCCAGACATAAACCACAGTCTGGCTTCAGGGAAGAGGACTGAGCCCTTAGCAGGAATCTCCGTCAGGGCAAAGGAGTTTTTTTGGGAGGGATGAAGGGGCATGTCCTCTGCTGGCAACCACTCCCTAGGCAACAGAGCCAAGTAAGTGACCAGATGAGACTAGGTAAAGGAGGCTGGGCAGGGACAGAGGCAGCCCTGCTCCCTGGAGCCCTTAGCCAAGGCCGGCAGGAGGGTTGTGGCACTCACACGTGTGTGACTTGCAGGAGGTCCCATCCCACCATCTAGTGATTCTGTCCATCGCTCCTGGCCCGCAGCCCTGCCTTGGGTCACTGGAGGGCAGATCAAGGACTGACATATGGCATTCCAGCCCCATCTCTTTGCTATTTGTTATTAACAAATTTATTTACATTTCCTGAACCAAAATTAATTGTAAAATTTAACAGGAAGGGGGTAACATGACCTCTAAGGTGGACTGTACACAAAGTTGCTCTATTTCCAAACTAATAACTTGAGTCCTCACCCACAGCTGGGTCCCCTCTTCTTCCTTTGAAAGGAGATACAGAATAGCACCAGGCTTCCGGGAGCTTCAACATTTAAAGAGACAAACCCACGGACACAGAGAAGGGTGAGAAGAACCACAGTACAAATTATAATGAAAGAAAAAGTGGCCAGAGAATCGATAGCAAACCCATTTCTGTCTCTAGATTAATGGCTTGGCTGCCAGAAATGGGGGGAGGTCCTTGGGGAAGGAGAGGAGGGACCGAGGGAGGAGGGTGATGTGGAAGTTGGCAGGTGACACACTGGCCCCGGAACAGCCGAACTCCGGGCAGGCAGCTCAAGCTGAGGAGGCAGAGAAGGGCCAAGAGGGGTCCCAGAGGGGGCTCTGGCCACATCCTGGGCTCAGGGGAAAGGTCAGTGCTGGGCCCCAACTAAGTGCCTGGGGGAGGGAGCTCTGTGAGTGGCGCAGTTCGAGCCCCTCCTCTGCTTCATATGTTCCTGAGGATCTGTGTGCGGGAGCGTGGGGGGCTGGGGGAGGGGATAAACACAGGCATTTCGGAAAGCAGGAGCGGCCACATGCTCGTGGGAAAGGAGGTCGGGCTTGGGGGTGGAGCACACCAACAGCTAACCCGCGGCTCTGCAGAGAGGCAAGGGCCTGCGGAGGGCCAGGAAGCCAGGCCAGGACTCCTGCTGCCCCAGCTCCTTTGTGGTCCCTCCCCATGCCAACTTTGCCTCTGTCTCCTGGCGTGGGTGGCCAGTCTCAGCTGGGCAAGCCCACTGTGGACTCTGCCTGGTCAGGAATATGGCAGGAGGCAGGGGTAGGAGAGGGCAGCCCCCAGTCCAGATTCTCTCCCAAAGACCTGGCCAGTGGGAGGGCTGGCTCTGTTGGCTCCATGGAGCCGAGCGTGACAGCTGCTTGCTGGACTTCAAAGGCCAGGCCTGGGCCCCCTTCTGGCTCTTTTGGGGAAGTCCTGGGGCTCTGCCCCTCCTGCGTCCTGGTCAGCCCTGGCCGGGTGTGCAGCACGCAGCAGGGGAATAAATTGTATCTGTGGCCCTTCAATCTGGAGCTGCCTGGCTCCGTGAAGAGCCAAGCACCTTGGGGACTCATAGGAGCAGCTCTCTGCCGGCATGGGGCTGGGGTTGGGGCTGGGGCTGGGGTTGGGACCAGGGCTGGGAGACAGGGCGACAGGGCACCTGGAAAGGCTGGGGGGCCCAGAGGCATCAGGAACAGCTGGCTCCTGCACTGGCTGGCAGGGGCTGCAGGAGGGAGGTAGACCTGCTCTCTGCAGGTGCTCCTGAGGGCTGCACACTGGTAGCTGAGTGCAGGGGGGCTGATGGCCAGCCTGGAGCTGTGGGGCAGCTGGGGAGCTGGCCAGCCTCCTGGGATACAGGGCCAGGGGTTGCACACTCAGAATCCTCAGGCCCGGGGGGCCATCCTTCCCCCGGCCAGTGGGGCTGTGTGGCCCAGAACTCTCCCGGTCTGTCTGTGGGCTGCCAGGGGAAGGGGTCTGGGAGAGAGAGGCAGGTCTGTGAGTGGCACAAGGGCTGGAGGGAGGTGAGGAGCCTGGACTCATGGCCTGGAAGGGGAAGACAGGGAAGATGCTTGCCACCGGTTGTCCTGGTGCCACAGGGGTTGGGTGCTATTGGGACAAAAAATGAAGCCTGTGGCCAAGAGGCCCCCACTCTCTTCTCAGCATTGCCACTGGGGAACTGAACCTTGCGCTTGTGGCCAACAAGTGCCAGGTGTAGGCCAGAGGAGAGTTCCATAAAACCAGAGCTAGGCAGCAGGCGTTGGCAAGCAGGGTTCCTAGACACCGGTGTCTCTGGGGTGTCCATAAACACATCAACTAACCCCCTCAGGTCCTGGCAGCTTGCTATAGGTTCAGGTACCTCACCAGTCCCTGCACGTTCAGCTGGTGCCTGCGTGCTGTTCACTGTCCCATCCTGCTTTGGGACACCTGACACCTGGCAGCTGTCTTCCTTCCTTATCCTGGGAGATGCTGCCCTGGGATAGGAGGGCTGGCGGGGGTGCAGAGTCTTAGGACAGAGAGGGTCACAGTCAGAAGCTGGGGAACCTGACCACCTGTTGAGACAGAAACACCCAGTGAGCTGCAGGTTTCAACTTCACAGCAGGCCTGGGCCAGGGCTGAGGGCACAGGGAGAGCCGCCACAGCTGGCGGTTCATGTGCCAAGATGGCTGCCTTCTCTGAGGCCCTGTGTGAAAGTCCTCCTGTTTGGGTCTGAACCTGCCGCAGCAGTTAGCACTGTGTGCACTTCTCTTTTTTTTTTTTTTTTTTTTTTTTGAGACGGAGTCTGGCTCTGTCGCCCAGGCTGGAGTGCAGTGGCCGGATCTCAGCTCACTGCAAGCTCCGCCTCCCGGGTTCACGCCATTCTCCTGCCTCAGCCTCCAGAGTAGCTGGGACTACAGGCGCCCGCCACCTCGCCCGGCTAGTTTTTTGTATTTTTTAGTAGAGACGGGGTTTCACCGGGTTAGCCAGGATGGAGTGTGCACTTCTCTTGGCTCTGTGGCCTGTGGTTGGGGCTGGCCAGAGGAATACGTTAGAGGCTATTCCATTTCATGACTTCACAGAGGAGGCTGTGCCCTTTGGCAGCTGACGAAAGCAGTGCAGTTCCTGGCTGTGCGAGTTGAGCTTGAGGTGGAGATTTGGGGTGAGAGGTGAAGCCATAGCTCTAGATGGGAGAGGGTCTGCCTTGCTGGCAGCAAGGGGAAGCGGAGCTCAGAGGGCCCTGGAATTCCCACCAAACCCCATGCAGTCCTTCCTTCTGGTGGTGACTTCTACAGAGGGAGAAAGACTTTACTCTTCACCTATCTAGGAGAGGCCCGAGAACTACCCCCCTGCTCCCTGGCCAGAATTGCTTATCATCCACATCAAAGCCCGTGGGGTAGGAAGGGAGCCACAGTCTGGTCTGGGTCTAGTCTTCATCAACTGAGGCCACAAATGGAGGCCTTTTAATTTTTTTTTGGCCACCCCCAAAACAAACAGGACTGAGGATGAGGGGAAAGGAAGGTGAGAAAAGAGGAAAACATCACAGTCTGGTCCCAGCAGCCACCAACCTGAGGGTCTCTTCCCACCCAGAGGGCAACAGAGGAGTGCAGACGCAGTTATGCCTGCCAGCATGGCACTCACCTGGGGAGGCCGGCCTGGAAAGGGATGTCTACAAAGCTGTGGCTGAGCTGGGCAATGATCCTGTCCACTTCTGCATATGGATGAGCTTCTAGGGCAAAGCCCTGGTGCTGGGCACTCTGAAGATGCTGCCGGGGGGCGAGAGGAGGACAGGGCATTACATGAGGCCTGAGGGGAGGGGGACATGGAAGCTGACCTCCCAGCCCATGCCATGGCCCTGGAGGACACAGCCACAGCAGCGTGGAGATTGCACAGGAAGGACTCATCCCCAGTGAGCAGGATCCCTCAAGGCACTCTGGGAGCAGCTGCTTAGTGGGGAAGGGGCTCACCACATGGAGCTCCTCGAAGGCCTCTTGGCAGCACTCGCAGTAGCCTTTCTTCCTCCTGGGCATGGTGCGGGCAGCTGATCGCAGGCTTGGCTCTCCATCCTTGGATTCTCTGGGGAGAGTACATAGTGCAGCAAAGTGGTTACTGCTGGGGCCCTTGGGGGAGGAGCCACTACTTAGGGCCTGGAGCCTGGGTCAAAGAGGGGAAGGACTGAGATGGTCAAGGGGCTGGGCAGGCACCGGAAGGTGGGCCTTCCCTGAGCTTGGTACCAATCATCTAAGAATGGCAAGACAGGAACAAGGAAGAAGACATCTGGAGACCTCCCTGTGGGCAGCCTGTCTTATTTCTGTCCTTCTCTTTTTTTTTTTTTTTTTTTTAGACAGAGTCTAGCTTAGTCACCCAGGCTGGAGTGCAGTGGTGTAATCTTGGCTTACTGCAACCTTCGCCTCCTGGGCTCAAGCCATTCTCCTGCCTCAGCCTCCCGAATAGCTGGGATTACAGGCACACACCACCACGCCCAGCTAATTTTTGTATTTTCAGTATAGATGGGGTTTCACCATGTTGGCCAGGCTGGTCTCGAACTCCTGACCTCAGGTGATCTGCCTGCCTTGGCCTCCCAAAGTGCTTGGATTACAGGCGTGAGCCACTGCTCCCGGCCATCTCCGTCCTCTTAAACCACAGGTGAGGATGGGGTGGTGATAGCAGCAGCAAGAATCCCTTGTAGGAATTCCAACTCTGTGCTCAAACCTACACCCACATTAATGAGACCTGAAAGACGAAAGGGAAAAGGTCTCAACCACAGTGAAGGGACTGCTCTTCTTTTCCACCCTGAATGTCTCCCCAGCTTGGTTCAGTCTGTCCCTTCCCTCATGCTGCCTTGTGTCTCTCACAGTTGTCCTCACTGTCCACTAGGACTTTCAAACCTTCCTCAAGCCTGACCTTTTTTTTTTTTTTTTTGAGACAGAGTCTTGCTCTGTCGCCCAGGCTGGGGTGCAGTGGCCGGATCTCAGCTTACTGCAAGCTCCGCCTCCCGGGTTTAGACCATTCTCCTGCCTCAGCCTCCCGAGTAGCTGGGACTACAGGCGCCCGCCACCTCGCCCGGCTAGTTTTTTGTATTTTTTAGTAGAGACGGGGTTTCACTGTGTTAGCCAGGATGGTCTCGATCTCCTGACCTCGTGATCCGCCCGTCTCGGCCTCCCAAAGTGCTGGGATTACAGGCTTGAGCCACCGCGCCCGGCCGCCTGACTTTTTTTTTTTAGACGGAGTCCTGCTCTGTCACCCCCAGGCTGGAGTGCAGCAGCACAATTTCAGCTCACTGCAACCTCCACCTCCTGGGTTCAAGTCTCTTGTCTCAGCCTCCCAAATAGCTGGGATTACAGGCACACACCACCACCCCCAGCTAATTTTCTCTTCTTTGCATTTTTAGTAGAGACACGGTTTCGCCACATTGGCCAGGCTGATCTCAAACTCCTGACCTCAGGTGATCCGCCCGCCTCAGCCTCCCAAAATGCTGGGATTACGGACTGAGCCACAACATCCGGCCAAACCTGACTTCTTATCTGAATATCAGCCCCATATTTCTAACAACTAAAGGGCATTTCTTTCTCTCTTTTTTTTTTTTTTGAGACGGAGTCTCGCTCTGCTGCCCAGGCTGGAGTGCAGTGGCCGGATCTTGGCTCACTGCAAGCTCTGCCTCCTGGGTTCACGCCATTCTCCTGTCTCAGCCTCCCGAGTAGCTGGGACCACAGGCGCCTGCCACCTCGCCCGGCTAGTTTTTTTTTTGTATTTTTTAGTAGAGACAGGGTTTCACCGTGTTAGCTAGGATGGTCTCGATCTCCTGACCTCGTGATCTGCCCGTCTCGGCCTCCCAAAGTGCTAGGATTACAGGCTTGAGCCACCGTGCCTGGCCACTAAAGGGCATTTCTATCTGGCTATCCAGCAAACTCGGCAAGTCCAAAACACTCCTTTTAAAGACTTCCTAAGTATGACATAAAACCCAGACGATATACAGAAAAACTCATAAATTCAACTATATACAACTTTAAAATATGTATGCATGGCAAAGAATCATTAGCAAATGATATGGTTAGGCTTTGTGTCCCCACTCAAATCTCATATTGAATGTAACCCCTATAATCCCCAAGTGTCAACGGAGAGATCAGGTGGAGGTAACTGAATCATGGGGGTGGTTTCCCCCATGCTGTTCTCGTGATACTTAGTTCTCATGAGATGTGATGGTTTTATAAGGGGCTCTTTCCGCTTCGCTCAGCACTTCTCCTTCCTGCCACCTTGTGCAGAAGGTGCCTTGCTTCCCCTTTGCCTTCCACCATGATTGTAAGTTTCCTGAGGCCTCCCCAGCCATGCTGAACTGTGAGTCTATTAAACCTCTTTCCTTTACAAATTATCCAGTCTCAAACAGGTCTGTATAGCAGTATGAAAATGGACTAATACAGCAAAGTTAAAAGACAAACCACAAACTTGGGGTTTTGTTGTCTTTTAAAAGTATTTACAATTTTTCTGCTCAGGGAGGCTTAGAAAAAAAGAAAAATATATATATATTGATTTATTTACAACTGCCAGGTACGGTGGCTCACGCTTAGAATCCCTGCATTTTGGGAAGTCAAGGCGGGAGGATCGCTTGGGCCCAGGAGTTCGAGACCAGCCTGGGCAACATGGTGAAACCCTACCTCTACAAAAAATATAAAAATTAGCCAGGTGTGGTGGTGCGCAACTGTAGTCCCAGTTACTTGGGAGGCTGAGATGGGAGGATCGCCTGAGCCTGGGAGGTGGAGGTTACAGTGAGCAGAGAAAAGAAAATATTTACAACTAATGACAAAGAGCTCATTTTTCTAATAGGAGAAGGGCTCTTTACAAATCATTAAAGTGATCAATAACCCCAATAAAAAATGGGCAAAGTATATAAAGAAGGTTCACATAAAAAGAGACTCAGACAACCAAACATACACAAACATACTTAGCCTCATTCATAGTAAGAAAAAACAAAAATTATAATTATACTGAGATACAGTTTTTAATCTGTTATACTGGAGGTCAACATATCTGCCAGTCACAGCATGAGGCGAGGGGATGGGAAACAGCCTCTCTCATGCAGTGCAGGTAACATATAAGTTGGTATCTCCTCCATGAAAAGCCATTTGGCTGAATTTATCAAAATTATAAATGCATATATCTTTTGACCCAATATTTCCATCTTTAGGAATTTACTCCACAAATACAATTGTTCAAAATTGCAAATTTACTCTGAACATGATTTTCATTGGAGCTAATCTAAGCATCCATGAATAACAGACTGGTTAAATAAAATACAGTAAATACATTCCATATAATAGAATAATGGAATACCCTGCAGCCATAAAAGGGAACACAATTTTTTTTTTTTTTTTTTTTGAGACAGGGTCTCACTCTGTCACCCAGGCTGTTGTGCAGAGGTACTACCTTGGCTCACTGCAACCTCTGCTTCCCATGCTTAAGTAATTCCCCAGCCTCAGGCTCCCGAGTAGCTGAGACTACAGGTTTGCCCCACCACGCCTGGCTAATTTTTGTATTTTTAGTAGAGGTGGGGTTTTACCATGTTGCTCAGGCTGGTCTCAAACTCGTGGGCTCAAGTGGTCCACCTGCCTTGGCCTCCCAAGGTGCTGGGATTACAGGTATAAGCCACTATGTCTGGCCAGATTTTTTAAAAATATAAAAATAGAGATGGTGGTCTCATTATGTTGCCCAGGCTGGTCTCGATCTCCTGGCCTCAAAGTGATCATTCCCCCTTGGCCTCTCAAAGTGCTGGGATTACAGGCGTGGTCTATCTTCAGAGATAGTTCATAGATACACAAGTACATATGTATCCTTCATTCCCTCTTCTTACATAAAGAATCAAGGCCAGGCGTGGTGGCTCAAGCCTGTAATCCCAGCACTTTGGGAGGCCGAGACGGGCGGATCACGAGGTCAGGAGATCGAGACCATCCTGACTAACACGGTGAAACCCCGTCTCTACTAAAGAATACAAAAAAACTAGCTGGGCGAGGTGGCGGGCACCTGTAGTCCCTGCTACTCGGGAGGCTGAGGCAGGAGAATGGCGTAAACCTGGGAGGCGGAGCTTGCAGTGAGCCGAGATCCGGCCACTGCACTCCAGCCCGGGCGACAGAGTCAGATTCTGTCTCAAAAAAAAAAAAAAGGGGGGGAGGGGGGAGGGATTGCATTGGGAGTTATACCTGATGTAAATGACGAGTTGATGGGTGCAGCACACCAACATGGCACAAGTATACATATGTAACAAACCTGCACGTTATGCACATGTACCCTAGAACTTAAAGTATAAAAAAAAAAAAAAATCATATAGGCTGGGCATTGTGGCTCATGCCTGTAATCCCAGCACTTTGGGAGGCTGAGGTGGGTGGATCACGAGGTCAGGAGTTTGAGACCAGTCGGCCAACATGGTGAAACCCCATCTCTACTAAAAATACAAAAAATTAGCCGGGCGTGGTGGTGTGTGCCTGTAATCCCAACCACTTGGGAAGCTGAGGGAGGAGAATCGTGCGAACCCGGGAGGTGGAGGTTGCAGTAAGCAGAGATCACCCCACTGCACACCTGCCTAGGCAACAGTGCGAGACTCATTCTCAAAAAAAAAAAAAAAAGAATCATATAGTATTGACTGTGCTGATAGTATTGACTGTGCTGGATGTTACTTGGTTTTTCTTTTCACGCTGCCCCAGGCTGCACTCTCCATTTGGCAGGGGTGAGGCACCACTCGGATCTCCTCCAGCCTCTACCCCTGGGAGGAAGGTTGCACCGGTGAGGGGACAGAACTGGAGGCTGGGTGTGGAATATAGACTTTTCACATTAAACCATTTGTAACACAAATTTTAAACTTTTTAAGTTTTTAAAATTTTAAACTTTAAAATAATGATTTCAAAAATGTAAAAATTTAAACACTTCTTCCTACACAGATTTTCCACACACATACACACACATGTCTGGAACTCTGATGTCCTACCAGGGCCAACCCCCTGCCTAGACTCCTCACATGCAGATACCAAAGCTTCATTGCTTCATCTTCCCTTTAAAGCCTCTTAGCTCCTCTGTGATCTCAAGGCCATCCCAGGCCTAGCATCACTACCAGCGCCAAGCCTGGGTCACCTTCTGACTGGCTCTCCTTGGTATCCCTTGTATTGGGACTTAATCTCACCTCTTTCTCTTCTTGCTCCCACTTCATCTAATGCCACATTCCCTTAATTTTTTCCCTCTTATTTGTACTATTTTCTGACCCACTTTGTCAGATGGAAACCACAGACCCTCCTTGGCCCTAGGAACTCTAGGGCTAAGAGTCTGCTCTATTCTCTCCTGGTCTATAACCCCATAGCCCAGAGGTTAGAAAGGGTCTGAGAAGGCATCTCACCCATCACCTGAGCTGAACTCCTTCTCTACTTTGGTTAATGAGGGTTCAAATTCTCAAACATCTGCAGAGTAGACATATTAACAAGCCCACAAGCCATGAGTCACGTAATGCAGTGATCTTTTCTCCCGCCCTGCCCCTTAGTTATTCCTGACATTTGGCCCAACCAGTTTAAACTTTGATATTCACTAAAATCACCTGGGAGCTTGTAAAATGCAGCTTTTGGGGCTCCATCATCAGAGATTTTGATTCTATAGATGCGGGGTGGAGTTCAGGACCCTGCATCAGGGTTTCACTCTGTCACCCAGGCTGGAGTGCAGTGGCACAACCACAGCTTACTGCAACCTTGAACTCCTGGGCTCAAATGATCGTCCTGCCTTAGCCAATCTGAGTAGGTGGGACTACAGGCACTTGTCATCACGCTTGACTAATTTTTTTTGAGAACGGGTCTCACTCCATTGCCCAGGCTGGAGTGCAGTGGCACAATCTCAGCTCACTACAACCTCTGCCTGCTGGGTTCAAGCAATTCTCCTGCTTCAGGCTCCCGAGTAGCTGGGATTACAGGTGTGCGCCACCATGCCCAGCTAATTTTTTTTTTTTTTGGCATTTTTAGTAGAGATGGGGTTTCACCATATTGGCAAGGCTTGCCTCAAACTCCTGACCTCAAGTGATCTGCCCACCTTGTCCTCCCAAAGTACTGGAATTACGGGCATGAGCCTCTCTGCCCGACTCATAATTTTTTACGTTTTTTTAAAATTTTTTGTAGAGACAGGGTCTTGCTATGTTTGTGTGCCCAAGTTGGTTTCAAACTCCTGGCCTCACGTGATCCTCCCACTTTGGCATCTCAAAGTGCTGAGATTACAGGTATCACCCGTTGTGCCCAGTTAGAACTTGCATTTTTAATGAGACCTCAGGGGACTCTGATGATGGTGGTCTATAGATATGAGTTTGAGAAAGCGGTCTATTGTCCTCCGTGTATACTCGGTAAACCCTGCCGAGCACACCATGTTCAGTTGCAATGGTCCATGCTCTGGGGGAAACAGTGCAGGCCAGGGGTTCTGGGTGGACAGGGTAAGAGTGCTGTGGCTCTGCAGTGAATTAGCAAATAAGTCTTCTTGGACTCTTAAGGAGAAAGGGGTGCCCCTCACAACCCTGGCACCTCCCTTTCTTCTTCAAGTTAAATTCTTCAGTACGGATGAAGAACACAAAATAAAATGGATGAATGCTCCTAGTCTCTCTTCTCTGGGCTACATTCCCAGAATAGACTTTGCCTAAGGAGCAAACACATGGCCATTCCCAAATCTGACCAGCAGGCCCCCAATAGGGAGGACTTTGGCCTGTAACCAGCCCTTGGTACTCAGGAACCAGAAAGACCCACCTGGTATGGTGCCTGCTGCCCAGGGTCGTCAGGGCTTCAAAGGGACTTGCATCTTTGGGTCCAAGAAAAGAAATTTCAGGAAAGGATTTAAACTGATGATGGAAAGGACGAAACTTCCTGCAACAGAGAAAACTTCTACTTTGACTACAATGGGGAAGGTAAAGGCTGAGGAGGGGGCCTCGCCCAATGCCCTAGAATTCCAGCCCTGATAAAGTGGACTCTCACCTCCACATCTTTTAAATTCTGTAACAAAACTCATCAGCCTTTCTAGGTTAAATTAATATGCATGTTCTCCCTGTCTACTTTTCAAACTCATACCACTGCCTCCCTGAAATCCTATAAGCACCCTCTGGGTTTATCCTATATCTAAGGAAATGAAGCCCAAGAGGTTCTGTGACTTGCTCAAGGGCTCACAAATAGTTAAGCGGCCAAGGTCAGATCAGAAGCCACGTCTCCAGACTCCCGATCTACTTTTCCCCACCTTCCCATTTTGTTTCTTGACCCTACAACAATCCTTGAGGACTCTAGCCTGGCAGATTCTAAATGGAAACATGTTTAAACCAGAACAGTTATTTCCCTGTTTTATGAAGCGTTCTTGCTGGTCCTTAGAATCATCTGAGGGCTGGTGTTCTGAACAGAGAAGACAGGCACAGTGAAGGTTCTGGATAGTCAGACCTGGACTGAGTGGTTCTGGCAGTGTGCCTGAAGTTGCAAACATTCACGAGACTTGCAGAGACAGAAGTGATCTGTGTATACTTCGCAAACCCTGCCGAGTGAGGTAACTGCTGGGCACACCATGTTTGGTTGCAATGGTCCATGCTCTGGGGTAAACAGTGCAGGCCAGGGGTTCTCAGGGAGCAGGATAAGAGTGCTGTAGCTCAGCAGTAAATTAACAAATAAGTCTTCCCGAACCCTTAAGGAGAAGGGGGTGCCCCTCACAACCCTGGCGTGTTCCTTTCTGCTTCAATGATGTCTTGTTTCTGCTTAGGGGGCTTGAAACTTGAGGATGGGCAGGCTAATAGGCCTAATAGGCTTTGAAGACACCTGCTTCAAAACAGCACATAAAAAACATCACAAGAGGCTGGGTACTGCGGCTCCCACCTGTAATTCCAGCACTTTGGGAGGTCGAGGCAGGCGGATCACCTGAGGCCAGCTCATGACCAGTCTGACCAACATGGCCAAATCCTGTCTCTACAAAAAAATACAAAAATTAGCCGGGCATGATGGTGAACACCTTTAGTCCCAGCTACTTGGGAGGCAGAAGAATCGCTTGAATCTGGGAGGCAGGGGTTGCAGTAAGCCGAGATTGCGCCACTGCACTCCAGCCTAGGCGACAGAGTGAGACTCTGTCTCAAAAAAAAAAAAAAAAAAAATTTCACAAGAAATCTCAGCCCCAGTTGGATCTTCTCTCTGGCCTATAATGCCAGGAACACACACATTATGTACCCCGCTCTGGTGACAGTGATATACCTGTGCCCGCCATGTGCAGTGCAGATACTGAGGCTGTAACAGTGCCTCTCAGTTGCTGCATATGTGTCATGATTACCTACATTTAAATAGGTGTGAAGGGGCTGGGGATGAACACACACTCCATCCCACTGGAACTGGAAGGGAGCACCTCTGTACCATCCTGTTGTTCTCTCCACTTGCCTTTGGGCCACCAAAGCCAGCACTGCACTGTCTACAGGTGCTGAGAAGGGACCCTGGGCTTGTCTGGAGTATGGGCAGGCAAGCCAGGCTCCTAGGGCTGGTCTCAGCTGCCCTGCCCTTCCCTGACTGAGTCACACAGACAATTCTGTGCTAAGTAGTCTCTGCTGGATATACACGGACTTATTTCCTTTAAAAAATTTATTTAGTCTGGGCCGGGCGCAGTGGCTCACGCCTGTAATCCCAGCAGTTTGGGAGGCTGAGGCGGGCGGATCACAAGGTCAGGAGATTGAGATCATCCTGGCTAACACGGTGAAACCCCGTCTCTACTAAAAATACAAAAAATTAGCCGGGCGTGGTGGTGGGCGCCTGTAGTCCCAGCTACTTGGGAGGCTGAGGCAGGAGAATGGCGTGAACCCAGGAGGCAGTGAGCCGAGATCGCACCACTGCACTCCAGCCTGGGCAACAAATAAATAAACAAACAAATAAATTTGTTTAGTCTGAAAATGCCTTTTTGGAAAAAAATTTTTTTTTTAAATTTTAAATTTTGAGAAAATTATAGATTCACATAGACTTTTGATCTTGTACTTACTGAAGATTCAGTGATAACCAACATGGCTGCTAATAGCTCATCAGGTTAACAATGTCAATGGGACCCTCCTGCTCCAGGGAAGAAGAGGCCATAATGGTGGATGGAGAAGACACAAAACAGGGCAGGCAGGACACCTGGATTCTAGCCTCGGGCTGCAGTTTATTAGCAAGGTGGCTGTACACAAGTCCCTTCCTTTCTCTGACCTCAGTTTTCCCCATTAGGAAGAGACAGACTCTCCTCATGCTTTTTTCACCCAGGGCTGTCAGGAGATAACATGAGCCAGAAAAGGATTTTTCAAAGTGAAACAGAAAGGCTTTATCAAGTACAGGGTGGCCTGAAAAGGGAATCCCCAATACCACCCCTAGCACCCTCATTTCAGCCAAGATGACGTCTTGGACTATACTAGCACTGTGACTGGGTCAGTAATGATTTGACATGAAATGTCAGCATACACCCAAGGGAAAAGAGCTGCAACAATGAGCCTGCATGGGACTCTCTCACAGAGCAGAGTTTTAAATGGAGGTAATTCACACACAGGATCATTAACCTCTGACTCATCTCCAAGAGGACTATTCACTGTATAATGCCACTCTCAGAGGCTCCTCCTGGTTTGCGTGAGACTTCTCCATGACAGTGAGAGAGAGTGGCTTCTCAGGAAGATGAAGGTGCAGGGCTAAGGGGCTCCATGTCTTCACATTAGCTTGAGGCCCCTGAGCACCCCTCCCTCCTCCCTCCTCTGTGCAGGCCTAGCTGGGGCAAGCAGAGAGAGGAGGTCCCACTCACCTGCTTTCATCTTCGATTTTGAGGAATGGTGCCTTCAGTCTGGCTACTGAAAGGGGAAGAATGCACACATTAGCTATCTGTCTGCCCCTGTGCAGGGCCTGCACCACACACGCAGGAAATGCTCAGAGAGAGGAGGCTCTGCCAAAGCCTAAGAGCCTTGCAAGAGCTGGAAATCATGCTACCCCAGGCTGCGCTCTCCATTCACTCAGATTTCCAGCCTCTATCCCTGGGAGAAAGGTTGCATCAGTTGGGGGATAGGCTGTAGTTACACTGAAGCCCTAGATGATGGGCCCTCCCTCAGCAGGATGCAGGAGCTCCTGTGTGTGGATTCTGGAGGCTATCGACCAACCAAAGATGCCACCACCATCAGACACCTGGCTGGTTTGGTGGGAGAAACCCAGTCCCTGGTGGTTTCTGCTAAAAGCAGGGTGGGGGTGGTCATTCCCACCAAGTCCCAGGTCCTTCCTAGACCTCTGCTCCTGGAGCCTCAGGATACTGAGGGGCCTAAGAACAACTCCCCAAGCAGAATGCTCCAGGAGGACCCTGGGATTTTTGGAGGGGAAGCAGACTGGAAGAGGGATAAAGAGTGTTTAGTGGTCTTATTAGCAGGATGGTAGAAAAAATATCACAGGTGAAATATAGTTCCTGAAAAAATGGGGCAAAGGAGTGCTGAGAAGACGAATTTGGAGTCAATTAAGAGACTCACCCCTATTAGATAGTTATTCGCATAGCTTAGAAAATCTCTTAGGCATCAGGACCCACAGTGACCAGGAGTCCTGTGGAAGGTGCAGCCAAGGCAGCTGAAAGCCTGGCCCCCGTCTGACAGCCACAAATTCCCCAAAGACGCTGGCACCTTACAGCTCCCAACTGTACTTGAGGCCACCAGTAGCACCCAAGCAAAAAGCAGCCTTTTCTCCTTTAGCAACAGCTCTCATTAATTACTTTTTGGGGACAATTTCTTGTCTTTCTAATTAACTGAGACAGTTATTAAAATCAATTCCCCTACAGACTTCCTTGAATTCTGAGCATGAGAGAGGTGCCAAGTGACTTTTCTTAGCTCCTGCTTGTGCATGAATAAATGCCACTGAAAGAGCATCTTTGGGAGAAACATCCAGGGGGAGAAACTCTCCTGCTTTCCAAGAGGAACCAGGAGATAGAGTCCATCAATCCGCCAGTTTGTCAGTTTCAGGGAGTTTGGCAGTTCTGAAAACAGTAGGCAGCTGTCAAACTGCCCACCCTCAAACTGCTACTGAATCAGAAGGAAAAGGATGCTGAACCTCAGTCGATGCACGGGAACAGCCAGAGGACATAGGAGCCAAAGTGTCTGCATGGGGTCTTGGCTCTAAAGGAGAAGCCCCGGCCCAGCAGCTTTGGACTTGCTCTTGGACATGCCTCTCTTGCTCCAGAAACCTGAGGCCCAGGCCCTGGAAACACAAAGGGGCAAGATAACCTGGACTCGCTTGCTGCCACAGAAAAGTGAGCAGATGCTGCCACAGAGGGAGTCGTGGGGAAGTGTTTAGGGAGGGAGGGATTGCAATTACATGAGGAAAAGCTACCACACTGACCTTTCCGTGTTCTTGACTCTGCTGCTGGACATGTTCCCTAAATGGAAAGGAAAAATAGGTTAAGGATGTGAGGAAGCCACGGGGGTCAAGGAACTGGGCCTGATAAACCAAGTGGCTGCCAGTCTGTCCCACTTTGCTTCCTGCTGTTGAGAGGCTTGCAGAACCAGACTCTTGGGCCCTGAGCTGGAGCAGACCTGGGCACAACGGCTCCCTCCTCGGCAACACGATGAATAAGGGTCACTTGGTGTGTGAATCTTAATGGCAGCTGACTGTGCAGGGAGTGCAGGACAGTGCAGAGAGCAAGAACTCCGGAGTCCCAGAGGCCTGGTGTGAACTTCAGCTCTACCACCTGCAATGTGAGGAGGACCCACCGACCTCATAGTGTGTTGCATAGAAGAGATGCTCACTAAATGGCAGCTTTATTTTCTAAGTAGTGATGCTGTTCCAGGTACCCTATAGGACTAGGATAAAGACAATGGCCATTTGCTTTCCTCTGTCCTATCTTGTGTACTCTGATTCTGTGGGTCAAAATCAATGTTTAAGCCAAGGTCAAACAAGGCTGATATTAAAAAGTAAATGGAGGCTGGGCACAGTGGCTCACGCCTGTAATTTCAACATTTTGGTAGGCCAAGGCAGGTGGATTGCTTGAGCTCACAAGTTTGAGACCAGCCTGGGCAGCATAGTGAGACCCTATCTCTAAAAAAAAAAAAAAAAAGTATTAGCCAGATATGGTGGCGCATGCTGTAGTCCTAGCTACTTGGGAGGCTGAGGTGGGAGGATGGTTTGAGCCCAGTAGGCGGAGGTTACAGTGAACAGAGATGGCGCCACTGCACTCCAGTCTGGGTGACAGAGCCAGACCTTGTCTCACAAAAAAAGTAAAGTAAAATAAATAAATAAAATACAAAGAAAAAAGAGTAAATGGATCTTCTGGTGTATACCTGAAAAATAAGTAAATAAATATAAAATAAAATAATCAGATTTAGCTGGAGGGCCAGGATGATGGTGGATCCATGACCACCTGTGCCTCTGGGCCCTAAGATGTTTCAGATTCTCCTCTAGGCCACACCTTGAGGGCAAACACAATCCAAAGAAGCCTCTCACACTCCCTTGCATATCAGCACATTACATCCAAAACTCACTTCACTGCCAGATACCTACAAAACTAATATTTTTTCTTTCTTTTGAGACAGAGTCTCACTCTGTTGCCCAGGATGGAGTGCAGTGGTGCAATCTCAGCTCACTGCAACTTCTGTCTCCCGGGTTCAAGCGATTCTCCTGCCTCACCCTCCCAAGTAGCTGGGATTACAGGTGTGTGCCACCACACCTAGCTAATTTTTGTATCTTAGTAGTGACAGGGTTTCACCATGTTGGCCGGACTGGTCTCCTGACTTCAAGTGATTCGCCTGCCTTGGTCTCCCAAAGTACTGGGATTAGAGGCGTGAGCCACTGTGCCTGGCCTACAAAACTGATTAAGTTAAAGTAAAAATGCTGTGCATCTACCTAGAAGGGGAGAATTTTTGACATATTTGCTTCTATGTGCATAGAGTCCTAAAAACTGTTCACACTGTTTGTCAGGAAGGGAGGCCAGTGGTTGAGAAGCAGGAGCAGGGAGAGACTTTTTGTTGTATACCCTTTTGAATTTTGAACAACACAAATTTAACAGCAGCAACATCCCCAACACTCCTAAAGGAGAGGGTGTGGAGAGGGTATCAGTGTCTGAGTGCTCCATTCACTATTTTTTTAAAGTTGTTTTGAGACAGAATTTCACCTGTTGCCTAAGTTGGAGTGCAATGGTGCGATCACGACTCACTGCAACATGCCTCCTGGGTTCAAGATTCTCCTGCCTCAGCCTCCTGAGTAGCTGGGATTACAGGCATGTGCCACCATGCCTGGCTAATTTTTGTATTTTTAGCAGAGTTGGGGTTTCACCAAGTTGGCCAGGCTGGTCTCGAACTCCTGACCTCAAGTGATCTGCCGGCCTTGGCCTCCCAAAGTGCTGGGATTACAGGTGTGAGCAACCACGCCCAGCCGCTCCATCCACTTTGGATGTGGTTTGCTAGTACTGTTAGCTAATTAGCACTGTTAACTAATAGCTATTACTGTTCATCCTGTGTCTGGATGCCAGGCTGTGGGTGGATCTGTAGATTTAATCCTTCCTCAGACTGAGGCTTGGGTGAAGATACTGTGGCTTTAAACCAGGTTGGGCTCTCTTGATGTGATACACACAGTTCTAACGCCAGCAAAGAATGGAAAACAAACAAGGATTTAGAAGATGGCAGCTATTTCGATCACTCCTTCTCACCCCTGCAGTATGCAGACTTATTCCCAGGTTAAGAGCTGTCCCCAGAATAGCAGCCTGGTCAGTGCCATGGGCATTTATGAACCTTATCTAGTCCAGAACTACTGTAAGGCAGCTCATGGCCCAGGCGGCCCAGGCCATAGGGATGTCTCAGCAGGGTGTGTGCCATGGGAGGACTGCAAGTGCCGCAGAGAGAAGAAAGGGTGTCGCAAAGCTATGGGTGCTAGGACTGAGGTAAGTAAGAGGCAGCATTCCCCTTCCATCTTTCAGAATGGCCAGGAAGAGATGGCTTGGGTGGGCCATGGATTTACCTAAGTTATCACTGATTTCACTGAAAACCATCCATTTGCCCTTCAATTCAGCAGGATGACCTATCTCTGGCTTCTTTGGCTCTTGTTTTTTCACACATAAAGAGGCAAGAGACAGCTGCTGCATGTGCATCATCATTTCTGTGGAGAAGACAGAGGGTTTGTGCCAAAGGCTTCCAGTGTTCACTTACCTAGCACAGCCCCTTCCGGGCCGCAGGACTAAACTCGCTCGGCCAGCCCACTGAATCACTCCAGCCTTGCCTGCCACCTTCTGGCTACACATCCCCTCTGCATCTCCTGACGGCAGAGGTAAGGACTGGGTCCTCTATCCCTGGAACAGCACCTGAGCGGGTGTCATGCTCTTTTGCAGCACTGAATACAACTCATCTTTGAACAGAAGGTGCCTCATGGCTTGCTAACGACTTTAAGGCACCACTGAAGAGCTGCGGCTATGAGGGAGGCCATGCTGTGTGAACTACTCAGCTGTACCCTCAGGTGAAAGACCAGCAAGGTCTACATGCTGGCACTTCTCTAACAAAGGAAGGCAGGGGAGGAGATCAAGTCAGAAATGGCTGATTTTTCAGTGAGATGAAGCCCTCCACATCCCAGACCAGGAACTTCCCCTGTACAGCTTCTAGACTCCCCTGGAAGATCTTGGTACCAAGAGGTGGGGCAGCATTCCAGTCAGCACCTATGGGCTGTCCCATCTGGACCAGTCCCCTAAAATGGATCAGAGAAAACTCCAGACTCAAGAATGGAGTTGGGTATGAGATCACTCACTGCCAGCTGGTTCAAGACAACTATTCTAAACAGGCTGCAAACGGGTTGTTTAGAGTGTGAGAAAAGAAGGAGCACAAAATTTACAGCTGAGTCAAACTGAGAGTGGTGGTCCACACTACACACTCTGGTGAGACCATGGACAATTTGCCTAATCCGTTTGAAGCTGAATTTCCTCATCTGTATAATGGGGACAGAACTGCAGTGAGGATTAAAGGAGGTAATTCGTAGCACAGAGTCAATACCTGTTAAGTGGTCATGAAATTTTTTTTTTTTTGAGATGGAGTCTCACTCTGTCACCCAGGCTGGAGTGCAGTAGTATGATCTTGGCTGACTGCAACCTCCGACTCCTGGGTTCAAGTGATTCTCCTGCCTCAGCCTCCTGAGTAGCTGGGATTACAGGCATGCACCACCAGGCTCGGCTAACTTTTGTATTTTTAGTAGAGATGGGGTTTCACCATGTTGGTCAGGCTGGTCTTGAACTCTTCACCTTGTGATCCACCTGCCTTGACCTCCCAATGTGCTGGGACTACAGGTGTGAGCCACTGCACTGGCCAGTGGTCATGAATATTAAGGTAATTTCTGCATTTGTAAAATGGGATCATCACACTAGCTGGGGGAGAGCTGTAGCAGGTGACATGAAACGGCATGTTTTAGGGACCTCCTGCGGGACGCTGAGGCCACAGCCTGCACTCTGCATCCTCACCACTTTCTCCCTTCCCCACATCCTCCCACCTTTGTGGATCAACATGGCAGCTGAGTACTTCTGGCTTCCGGTGACCAGAAGCTCACAAGACCATGATCCTCCTAAAAGCTGACACTCCTGGTCAAAGTCACCAACTCTCCCTCCACAGGAGCCCAGCACAGAAAGGGTACCATCCACGTGCAGAATCCTCACTCCCCAAGAGCGGGCATTGGTCAGGAGGCTGCTGCTGCCCCCACTGCCTCCTCCACTGATGCTCCCCTGAAATTACAACACAGAGTCAGGTAGGAGCAGAGACTCCCCAAGGCCTGAACGTGAAGGGGACAGATAGAAATTGCTTCTGGGAGCCCTGAGTCATCCATGGGAGGGACTAGGGGGAGGCAGGCAGGAGAGAGAGTACAGTGCCCAGAGAGTCCATCCCAACCCTCAGGAAGACATCCTGTCCTCCATATGGCCACATTGGGAGGGGAAAGACCACTGGTCTGCCTATACATTGTGCTCTGGCCACCTCGTGACCAGAAAGGAACAGGTGCTTCTAAGAGAGCTGTTTGTGGGGAGGGCCTCTGCAAGGAAAGCTCTCAGCACAGTAAGTACACAACAAACATGGTGACCATCATCCTCTCTGAGCATGAAACTATGCTGGCTGCCGATCTTCCCCCTCCACTGGCTCAGTCCAGCAGCACCACCTCCCCCATCACAGCCATGTACCCCTCCTGATGTCACTAGCATGACTCTTCTCACAAGATCACCTTAACTCCTCTTCCTGCCACTAAACTTTAACAGCCCTGAATTTTCACACAAGAAATAAAGAGTTACTTGTAAAAGAAGTCTGGCTTCTGTACCAAGCAGCCCTGTCCTGCCACATCCCACATCCCCATGGTTCTCTTGGTAGGCTCTGGAGTTGGAGGTGGCTCTGGTTTCAACACTTACTCTCAAGGTGAATGGCTAAATAACTTGTCTGAGCCTCCACTAACTAACGTAGAAGAAGGAAATAATGACAATACTACATATCGCAGAGTGTGCAGTTTGAGTGGGTGCTTCAGAAGAACCTGGGAAGAAGGGTGAAATCCCTCCCTGTGCTGGAGACTACCCACTCTGTCCCGTCTTGCTCCAGCTCACCTGGTTTCTGATGGCCTTCTGCAGCAGCTCCTTCCCTCTGCTTAGAGGCACCTGACGGGAGAGAAGAGCAGTGATGTCTGCTGTTAGGCCATGTGTGCACTGAAAGATGTTTACACAGGAGCTGGTGAGGGGTTATGTCTTGGCGTTATGTCCCTCGGAAAGCTGGGAGCAGTGATGACTGACGACTGGTAGAAATGAGAGCCTAGAAAACATCTAGGAGGTAAAAGGTAAAGCCGCAGGAAGTTTAGGTAACCCTGAGGTGGCAGCCTGAACCTGGTGGAGAGAAGGGCACTCTAAATTCACTGAGATCCAATTGTTACAAATGTCCTGAGACCCCTCTTTAAGAGTCTCTGCACCCTCCAGCAGATAATGAAAGCAAATGTTTCACTTCAGAAGTTTTTGCTCGTAGGAAGTCCCATCTGTCATCACAATGCCAACAATGTATGTTCATGGACATTTTAATATTAATATAAGTTAGACAAAAATAAGAATGTAAGCCTAGAGGGGAAAAGCCATATTCCATTTTAAATCAAAGACATAACACGTGTATTATCCAAACTCTTGGCCCTTCATACATGCAAGCAAAGAAGAAGGGAATGGCTGCCTACTCAGGGTACTCCTGCCCAAGCCCAGACCAATCCCAACACGTCTTCTCTGGTTTATGAAGAGTCTCTTCTGGTTTCTAAAACTCTGGCTTTGAAGTCCTATAAAAACTGACATATGGCATAAAAGGGTAGCACGGGGGATAGTATGTTGCTGAGGTGTTTAGATCCAGAGCTATGATAAAATATTCTCAGTCCCTGAATTCAAATGAGAGATTAAATTAAGCCAGATGAAACTAAAACCAGAGACTGCCTTAAAAGGCTCACCAAAGCCTACTTCCTTTGTTTACACAGCATACCTTTCCTACTCCATGAGGTTCTTACCGAGTCAACGGGTTTTTGTGAAGGCCTGGGGTGGCTGCCTTTTGGATCAACCATGGCCGATGTTTCCACTCTGACCTTACTGGGGTTAGGGCTAGGGCAGCCTCTTTGGTTTGTCCTACTGCTCTCTGCTTTTGCTTCTCTGCGGCTGGACACGATGTAACTTACTTCTTTGCTCAGAAAACCCTCAATTACCTGAAACCAGATCACAGAGATGGCTGAAAACCAAAAAGCAAATGCAGAATTGTCAATATAAAGAGGCTAGAGAAGGAAATCTTGGCTGCCAGGAGTTCCAGAATCAATGTCTTTAAATAGACTAAATGCAGTTCCGTACCAAGTTCCTAAGAAGACATCATCCTGAAATCTAATAGGGTGTATATATACATATATATAAAAATAAAACAGGTTTTGTCTCCAGGACTGCTGCCCCTGACCCAGTGGTAGAAGGCTGCAGGCTTTGAGTTCTATGAGCAGTTTGAGTTTGCATATAGCAAGAACACATTGGAAGAACTGGACAGGATTAAGACTAGCTTGTGTAAGCCATGATTTTTCTGTGTAAGACACACTGGGGACCAGGTATGGTGGCTCATGCCTGTAATCCTAGCACTGTAGGGGGCTGAGGTGGGAGAATCACTTGAGGTCAGGAGTTCAAGACATGCCTGGGCAACACAGCAAGACCCTGTCTCTAAAATTTTTTTTTTTAATTTCTTAAATTAGCTGGGTGTTGTTATGTGCACCTGTAGTCCTAGCTACTTGGGAGGCTGAGGCAGGAGCATCCCTTGAGCCCAGTAGTTCAATGATGTAGTGAGCTATGACTGCACCACTACACTCCAGGTTGGGGAGTGAAATCCTGTCTCTCTTAAAAAAGAAGAAGAAAAAAAAGGCTAAAATGACTTATTTTATGTTATATATACTTTATGACAATTTAAAAAATCTAGTCATGAATTGAAGCATTACATTTACCTTTTTTTCTTTTCTGTTTTTTTTTTTTTTTTTTGTGACAAGGTCTTACTTTGTCTCCCAGGCTGTAGTGCTATAGCGCGATCTGGGCTCACTCTAATCTCCACCTCCCGGGTTCAAGCAATTCTCCTGCCTCAGCCTCCCAAGTAGCTGGGACAACAGGTGTGTGCCACCACACCGGCTAATTTTTGTATTTTTAGATGAGACAGGGTTTCATCGTGTTGGTCAGGCTGGTCTGGAACTCCTGACCTCAAGTGATCTGCCCACCTCGGCCTCCCAGAGTGTTGGGATTACAGGTGTGAGTCACCGTGCCTGATCACATCTACCTTTTTTTCGTCACCAGGCTGGAGTGCAGTGACACAATCTCGGCTCACTGCAACCTCTGTCTCCCAGGTTCAAGCGATTCTCCTACCTCAGCCTCCTGAATAGCTGGGACTACAGGCGCGTGCCACCATGCCCAGTTAATTTTTGTAATTTTAGTAGAGATGGGGTTTCACCATGTTGGCCAAGATGGTCTCAATTTCTTGACCTTGTGATCTACCCACCTTGGCCTCCCAAAGTGCTGGGATTACAGGTGTGAGCCACCGTGCCTGGCTGCATCTACCTTTTTTAATATGGCAAAAGCAAATGCTAGAGGGTAGGAGTAGGGCAATCAATGATTATCCTATATAAATACAGGAGATTGTTAATGACCATACATTCCTCCTCCCATCCCAGTATACCTACTCCTTTGCAATATGACTTTGTTGTTCCTGCCATTAGGAGATGGGACCTACTTTTTTATGCCCTTCAATCTGACTCGATTGGACCAATAGAACATGGGGAAATTATGATGTGTGAGTTCTAGAACCTAGGCTTCAGAGGCCTTGGCTTCCTGCCTCACTTTCTGGGAAGGCTGCCTTGAGACCACCATGTTAAATCAGCTAGTCTGGCACAGAGTGCCAGATGTGTAAGTGAGGCCATCTTGGTCTTTCCAGCCCAGGTGACCCTCCAGCTGAATGCAGCCTCAGGAATGAGCCCCGTTGAAACCACCAGATAAACCACCCAGCCAACCCACAGCATAATGAGAAATAATAAATTGTTGTTTTGGCCAGGTGCGGTGGCTCACGCCTGTAATCCCAGCACTTTGGGAGGCCAAGGCAGGTGGATCACCTGAGGTCAGGAGTTCAAGACCAGCCTGGCCAATGTGGTGCAACTTCGTCTTTACTGAAAATACACACATGCACACAAAAACTGGCTGGGCATGGTGCCTGTAAACCAAACTACTCTGGAGGCTCGGAGTTGGAGGTTGCAGTGAGCCGAGATTGCACTATTGCACTCCAGCCTGGGCAACAAGAGCGAAACTTTGTCTAAAAATAAATAAATAAATAAAAAATAAATTGTTGCTTTAAGCCCTATATAGCAAAGGCTAAATGACAGAAAGGACTAAAAGTTCAAAATGTAATTATGGGCCAGTTTGGTTATATAATCCTCATTCTATCCATCCTCACCGAGTTTCTGCAGTCCCGAGTTTCTGGGTTTGACAGCAAAGGGCCTGTCCATTCCAAGCCTATTCATCTAGTTTCCCCAGTTGTTAGTCTCTTTTGGGCCAAGAACTATCATGCTATTTTCTTTTTTTTTTGGAGACAGAGTCTTGCTCTGTTGCCCAGGCTGGAGTGCAACGGCACAATTTTGGCTCACTAGCACCTCTGCCTCCTGGGTTGAAGCGATTGTTATGCCTCAGCCTCCCGAGCGGCTGGGACTACAAGTGCACACTACCATGCCCTGCTAATTTTTTATATAAGGTTTCATTATGTTGGTCAGGCTGGTCTAGAACTCCTGACCTCAGGTGATCTGCCCACCTCAGCCTCCCAAAGCGCTGGGATTACAGGTGTGAGCCACTGAGCCCAGTCTAAATATATATATATATATTTTGTTTGTTTGTTTGTTTTTGAGATGGAGTCTTGCTTTGTTGCACAGGCTGGAGTGCAGAGGCACGATCTTGGCTCACTGTAACCTCCACCTCCCGGTTTCAAGCAGTTCTCCTACCTCAGCCTCCCGAGTAGCTGGGATTACAGGTGCATGCCACCACACCTGGCTAATTTTTGTATTTTCAGTAGAGACTGTGTTTCACCATGTTGGCCAGGCTGATCTCGAACTCTTGGCCTCAATCCCAAAATGCTGGGATTACAAGCGTGAGCCACCGTGCCCAGCCCCTAAAAATATTTTAATGGACTCAAATACAGCAAATGCTTTTTACTCAAAGTTGTTCACCTGTGTTATTTCTAAACGCTAAAAATTATTAAGACTCTAAATGTCCACAGGGCAACAGTTAAGTAAATTAATAATCCACTCAAAAGAATATTATATTCCCATTGCAAATGATACATATGAAGGGCAATAATGATAGAAAAGTGCTAATGCTTTAAAGTTATGGGTAAAAAGTTGATAGTAAAAATGTACTAATGCCAGCTGGGTGCTGTGGCTCATGCCCATAATCCTAACATTTTGGGAGGCTGAGGTCGGGGGACTGCTTGATGCCAAGAGTAAAAGACCAACCTGGCCAACATAGTGAGACCCTGTCTCTAAAATTTAAAAAGAAAGTACTCATGATCACAGCTAGAAAAAAATAAGCATTGCCCTGCCCTTCCCAGCCCTGCCCTCAGCTCCCTCTTGCAGGCAACTGGGTAAGGCAAAAAAAAAAAAAAAAAAAAAAAAAGGCCAGGCGTGGTGGCTCACACCTGTAATCCCAGCACTTTGGGAGGCTGAGGTGGGTGGATCACTTGATATCAGAAGTTCCAGACCAGCCCAACCAACATGGAGAAACCCAGTCTCTACCAAAAATACAAAATTAGCGGGGCGTGGAGGCGCATGCCTGTAATCCCAGCCCCTTGGGAGGCTGAGGCAGGAGAATCGCTTGAACCCAGGAGGTGGAGGTTGCAGTGAGCTGAGATCGTGCCATTGCACTCCAGCATGGGCAACAAGAGCGAGACTCCGTCTCAAAGTAAATAAAGAAAAAGGGCCAGTAGCAGTAGTTCAGGCCTGTAATCCCAGTACTTTGGGAGGCTGAGGCAGGAGGATTACTTGAACCCAGGAGGTTGTGACCAGTCTGGGGAACATGGCGACACTCTGCATCTACAAAAAAATACAAAAATGAGCAGGGCATCGTGGCAAGCACCTGTAGTCCCAGCTACAGGGAGACTGAGGTGGGAGGATCACCTGAGTCCGGGGAGGTTGAGGCTGTATGAGGCTGTAGTGAGCCATGATGGCGCCACTGCATTCTAGCCTGGGTGACTGAGTGTGGCCCACTATCAAAAAAAAAAAAAAAAAAAAAAGAAGCACAATAAAACAAAGGCAGGATGGAGGCAGAAGGAAGACGGAAATTTACCCCGGGCTAGGAGTATCAAGGGGAGTTGCCCAAGCCTATAGGGAGTGGTTTCCTTTTTGGGGTGATGAAAATGTTCTACAATTGACTATGCGATCATACAACTTACACATTTCTGTGAATATACTAAAAACCACTGAGCTGTGCACTTTAAATGGATGAATTTTATGATATGTGAATTATATCTAAATTAAGCCATTATGAGAAGAAGGGAGGAAAGAAAAATACTTAAAAATGCTAGTTGTCACTTGGAGTACTTCCATGTTCTCTAAAATTTCTAGAACGAACAGATAATATGTTTGTTTATTTATTTATTTAACATTATTTTTGAGACAGGGTCTTGTTTTGTCATCCAGGCTGGAGTGTAGCGATGCAATCATAGCTCACTGCAGCCTCAAACTCCTGAGTTCAGGTAATCCTTCCACCTTAGCCTCCTGAGTAGCTGGACTATAGGCATGTGCCACTGGCCCCAGCTAACCTTTTTTTTTTTTTTTTTTTTGAGATGGAATCTTGCTCTTGTTACCCAGGCTGGAGTGCAATGGTGTGATCTCAGCTCACTGCAACCTCTGCCACCTGAGTTCAATTGATTCTCCTGCCTCAGCCTCCTGAGTAGCTGGGATTACAGGCATGTGCCACCACGCCAGGTTAATTTTGTATTTTTAGTACAGATGGGGTTTCTCCATGTTGGTCAGGCTGGTCTCAAACTCCTGACCTTAGGTGATCTGCCCGCCTGGGCCTCCCAAAGTGCCGGGATTATAGGAGTAAGCCACTGTGCCTGGGAATTATAATTTTATTTTTTGTAGAGATGAGGTCTCACTGTGTTGCTCAGGTTGGTCTCAAACTCCTGGACTCAAGCAATCCTCCCGCCTCAGCCTCCCAAAGTGTTGAGATCACTGGTGTGAGCCACCGCAACCCGCCATTCAGTTTCCTTTTTTTTGACTGGACGTGGTGGCTCACACCTGTAATCCCAGCACTTTGGGAGGCCGAGGCAGGCGGATCACAAGGTCAGGAGATCAAGACCATCCTGGCTAACACGGTAAAACCTCGTCTCTACTAAAAATACAAAAACATTAGCCGGGCATGGTGGCGGGCACCTGTAGTCCCAGTTACTCAGGAGGCTGAGGCAGAAGAATGGCATGAACCTGGGAGACAGAGCTTGCAGTGAGCCGAGATCCCGCCACTGCACTCCAACCTGGGTGAGAGAGCGAGGCACTGTCTCAGAAAAAAAAAAACCACATTTCTTTTTTTCTTGAGACAGGGTCATGCTGTGTCACCTTGGCTGGACTGCCTCCTGGGGCTCAAGCGAGTCTCATACCTCAGCCTACTGAGTAGCTAAGACTACAGGCATGTGCCACTGGACCTGGTTAATTTTTGTATTTTTAGTAGAGACAGGGTTTTGCCATATTGGCCAGGGTGATCTAAACTCCCGGGCTCAAGTGATCCACCTGGTTTGGCCTCCCAAAGTGCTAGGATTACAGGTGTGAGCCACCGCACCCAGCCTTTTTTTTGAGACAAGGTCTCACTCTGTTGTCTAGGCTGGAGTGCAGTGGCACAAGATCTCGTCTTCAGCTCACTGTAACCTCCGCCTTTTGGTTTCAAGTGATCCTCCTACCTCAGCCTCCCAACTACAATCATGCACCACGACACCCGCTTAATTTTTTGTATGCTTTGTAGAGACAGATTCTCATCATGTTGCCAGGCTGATCTTGAACTCCTGGACTCAAGTGATCTGTCCTCCTCAGCCTCCCAAAGTGCTGGGATTACAGTCATGAGCCACTGTGCCCAGCCTAAGTTTCTAATACGGAAAAAGATTTATCTTTATTTTTTAAAGGTTATTTATTATCATTATTATTTTTTGAGACAGAGTCTTGCTCTGTCTCCCAGGCTGGAGTGCAGTAGTACGATCTCGGCTCACTGCAAACTCCGCCTCCCAGGTTGAAATAATCCTCCTGCCTCAGCCTTCTGAACAGCTGGGACTATAGGTGCCAACCATGATGCCTGGCTAATTTTTGTATTTTTAGTAGAGACAGGGTTTTGTTGTTTAGGCCAGGGTGGTCCCGAACTCCTGACCTCAAGTAATCCACCTGCCTTGGCCTCCCAAAGTGCTCAGATTATGGATGTGAGCCACTGCACCTGGCCAAAAAAATGGTTTATGTTTAAAATTGCTTTGGGAAATGTAGTGAGACCTTTGAAAATACCTGGAAACTGCTGGGCGTGGTGGCTCACACCTGTAATCCCAGCACTTTGGGAGGCCGAGGTGGGCAGAACACGAGGTCAGGAGTTCAAGACAACCCTGGCCAACAAGGTGAAACCCCATCTCTACTAAAAAGACAAAACTAGCCAGACATGGTGGTGTGCACCTGTAATCTCAGCTACTGGGGAGGCTTAGGCAGGAGAATTGCTTGAACCTTGGGAGGCAGAGGTTGCAGTGAGTTGAGATCGTGTCAATGCACTCCAGCCTGGGTTACAGATCAAGACTCCATCTCAAAAAAAAAAAAAAAAAAAAAAAAGAAAATACCTGGAAACTATAGATGTAATCCCTATCCAACTCCTGCTCTACAGCGCAAATGCACATGGTATCACAGGAGAAGAGCAGGTTACCTACCCCACCCAGTTGCTGAATGGCCCCTGTCAAAAACTGGAGATTCTTGCCAGCAGGCAGATCCAAGTAAAAGGACTTTCCGGAAAAGGGATGCTTCCCAGCACCTGGTGAGTTCTTCTGGCATTTTCCCAGATACCTGGAAACCCCTAGCTGAGCCCCTAGAAAACAATAAACAGGAGCAAAGTAAGAAGCTTGAAAAGAGAGTCCTGAGGCCAGGTGGCCCTCACTGACAGTTCAGTCTGTGTGCTATAACAGTGCAGACTAGGCCCTGGGCACACACAGACAGCTGTGAAGCCAATGCCCTTACCCTCATGAAGCTCAGATGTGGTGAAACTAGAACCTTCCAAACAAGATAATAAGCAAACAAGGCTTGCTGACTTCACTTCTTCCTTAGAATCTAAATCTAGGGAAGCCATTTAAGTAAAAAGGAATTAGACAGATCCCCAAACCAGACACTGGGGGGCTGTGGTAAGCTAGGGAAAAGAGGGCCCAGATTCACAGGGGGTGCCAGGCAGGAGGATGCTTTCTAGCTGTGCTGAGCGAGTCACTGCCTGCCATGTTGCCAGTGCCAAGTAAGCAGCCCAGCCCTAACCAGTCAGCAGGGTAACATCATGCCAGTGTTGCAGCCTAGCTTAGGGCAAATATGCATGTGTATTTGAGACAGATAAGAGGGTAAGGGGACAGTGAACTTGTTGGCTCCTGAATGGGCCTACTTCCTAACCTCTCCATTTGGTAACTTAGGTAATTATAACCCAAAAAGACAGCTCTTAAAAAACAGGACAAAGAGTGTATGTGTGTGTGTGTTTGTGTTGGAGAGCACAGAATGCTGCTGCAAATGGAGAGTGAAGGAGCCCATATTCCAGGGGCTCTGCAGCATAGTGGGGCCATTTCCTCTTCTTTTTTTTTCTTTTTCCCTTTTGAAATGGAGTTTTGCTCTTGTTGCCCAGGCTGGAGTGCAATGACGTGATCTTGGCTTACCGCAACCTCCTTCTTCCAGGTTCAAGTGATTCACTTGCCTCAGCCTCCCCAGTAGCTGGGGTTACAGGCATGTGCCACCACGCCTGGCTAATTTTGTATTTTTAGTAGAGTCAGGGTTTCTCCACGTTGGTCAGGCTGGTTGCAAACTCCCAACCTCAGGTGATCCACCTGCCTTGGCCTCCCAAACTGCTGGGATTACAGGCGTGAGCCACAGCGCCCAGCCTGGGTTGTTTCCTCTTCTATGCAACCTCCAATCCCTAAACTCAATGGAGGGACACATGAGATAGCGCATAAGCTTTTGATCTTCCTTCCAGGAGCACGTTACCAATCAGAATGGCTAATGTCCCAAAGGAATATTTGTGTATAAGAAAACATGAGGCAACTGAAGAAAGCAAGTACTACCAAAGAAACTTTCTCTGGTATAGACTGTCTGTCATAATAATGAACCAGATAGGAAAAAGAAAAAACCATTAAAGTATAATAAATATCATCAAAAAGGCTAGGGAGGATACAGGAAACATAAAGCAGGAACGGCAGTTAAAGAAAAGAATTAGGACGGGCACAGCAGTTCATACCTGTAATCCCAGCTGGGAAGCTGAGGTGGGCACATTACTTGAGGCCAGGAGTTCGAGACCAGCCTGGGCAACATGGCAAAACCCTGCCTCTACCAGAAAAATTAGCTGGGCACGGTGGTGCACGCCTGTAATCCCAGCTACTCGGGTGGCTGAGGCACATTAATTGCATGATCCCGGGAGGCAGACGTTGCAGTGAGCTGAGATCACGCCACTGCACTCCAGTCTGGGTGACGGAGGGAGACTCCGTCTCAAAAAAGGAAAAGAAAAAAAATTAGTTGGAGATAATGGACATGAAAAACAAAGTATTTTAGAAATCTTGGCCGGGTGCCATGTTTCACACCTGTAATCCCAGCACTTTGGGAGGCTGACGCGGGTGGATGACTTGAGATAAGGACTTTGAGACCAGCCTGGCCAACATGGTGAAACCCTGTCTCCACTAAAAATACAAAAAATAACCAGGCATGGTGGCTCACGCCTGTAATCCCAGCTACTCGGGAGGCTGAGGCAGGAGAATTGCTTGAACCCAGGAGGTGGAGGTTACAGTGAGTTGAGGTCACACTACTGCACTCAAGCCTAGGAGACAGAGCGAGATGATTCTTCTTCTTTTTTTTTTTTTTTTTAAAAAAGCCAGATAATAGCAAGTGTTGGTGAGGATATGAGAAACTGGAACCCTCACATACTTCTGGAGGGAATGTGGAATGGTGCAGTCACATTGGAAAAACCATGTATCAGTTTCTCAAAAGGTTAAAACACAGAGTTACCGTATGACCCAGCAATCTTACTCCTAGGTATAGCCTTGAGAAATGAAAATACAGCCACATGAAAACCTGTAAATGAATGCTTATAGCAATATTAATCATATAGCCAAAAAGTGAAGTCTTTCCCACCCTGCAAGATGATGGGTGAAAAAGTTGAGAAGCCAGATATAAACCCAAGGCCAAGAAGGCTGATGCTGGTGGCAAGGTGAAGAGGGGCAACCTCAAGGAGAAAACGCCCAACCTCAAGGGAAACCCCATTGCAGCCGCAATCCTGTCCTTGTCAGAGGAACTGCAGATATTCCCGATCTGCTATGTATTCCAGAAAGGCCATGTCCAGGAAGAAGTACTCAGCTGCTAAATCCAAGGTTGAAAAGAAAAAGAAGTTTCTTGCAACTGTTACAAAACCAGTTGGTGTTGACAAGAACAGTGGTACCCAGGTGGTTAAACTTCACAAAATGCCTAGATATTATCCTACTGAAGATGTGCCTCTAAAGCTGCTGAGTCACGGCAAAAAAAACCCCTTCAGTCAGCATGTGAGAAAACTGCGATCCAGCATCACCTCCAGGACCACTCTGGTCATCCTCACTGGGCGCCACAGAGGCGAGAGGGTGGTTTTCCTGAAGCAGCTGGTCTTGGGACTGGACCTCTGGTCCTCAACCAAGTTCCTCTACAAAGAACACACCAGAAATCTGTCATTGCCACCTCAACCAAAATTGGTAGCAGCAATGTGAAAATAGCAAAACATCTTACTGGTGCACAAGATTTATCAGAAAGTTGTGGACTCACACGTTTTACAAAAAAAATCAAACCTTTCCTCAGCTCCAGGGCTACCTGTGATCTGTGTTTGCCCTGATGAACAGAACTTATCCTCACAAATTGGTGTTCTGAATTTCTTAAGAACCTAATAACTGATAACATTTTGTTTGTGTCTCTCAAAAAAAAGTGGAAACTCATATGTCCATCTGACGAATGGATAAACAAAATGTGGTATATCCATATGATGGAATACTACTCAACAATGAAAAGGAATGATGTACTGACACATGGTACCACATGGATAAACCACAAAAGCATCATGCTAAGTGAAAGAAATCAGTCACAAAAGACTACATATTGTATAACTCTATTTATATGAAATGTCCAGAAGCGGCAAATTTATAGAAACAGAAAGTAGATCAGCAGATGACTAGGGCTGGGGAATCAGGAAAAGTTTGGGAGTGGCTGCTAATGGGTATTCTTTCTTGGAGTAAGAAAAGCGTTCTAAATTGATTGTGGTGATGGTTGCCCAACTCTGTGAACATACTAAGTCACTGAACGTACACTTTATATGGGTGAACCATGTGGTGTGTGAACTATAACTCAATAAAGCTGTTAAGAAAAAAAAAAAATGGGACAGGCGTGGTGGCTCACGCTTGTAATCCCAACACTTTGGGAGGCCAAGGTGGGTGGATAACGAGGTCAGAACATCAAGACCATCCTGGCCAACATAGTGAAACCCTATCTCTACTAAAAATACAAAAATCAGTTGGGCGTGGTGGCATGTGCCTGTAATTCCAGCTACTTGGGAGGCTGAGGCAGAAGAATTGCTTGAACCAGGGAGTCAGAGGTTTCAGTGAGCCGAGATCATGCCACTGCACTGTAGTCTGGTGACAGAACAAGACTCCATCTCAAAAAAAAAAAAAAAAAAAATTTATTTTGAGACAGGGTCTCACTCTGTTGCCCAGGTTGGAGTGTAGTGGCGTGATCTTGGCTCACTGCAGCCTCCGCCTCCCAGGTTCAAGTGATTCTTCTGCCTGAGCCTCAAGTAGCTGGGATTACAGGCATGCAGCACCAAAGCCAGCTCTAAAAGAAAAACAGCTTAAATCTCAATATTTGCACAGTCTCAAAGTATCTTCCTGTAAGATAGTTATTTATTACAAAAGGTAAAACAGTAACTTCATGTGGAAAAATCTAGCAGACACCACTTTTAATCAAGGGATCGAAGTTAATGAGATTTATCTTATCTTCATCATGTGCCTCTTGATACCACATACTGGAGAGGGGATAACATCACTTCTGCGCCAAAAATGCTTTAGCTTGCCGGGCACGGTGGCTCAAGCCTGTAATCCCAGCACTTTGGGAGGCCGAGACGGGCGGATCATGAGGTCAGGAGATCGAGACCATCCTGGCTAACACGACGAAACCCCGTCTCTACTAAAAAATACAAAAAACTAGCCGGGCGAGGTGGCGGGCGCCTGTAGTCCCAGCTACTTGGGAGGCTGAGGCAGGAGAATGGCGTAAACCCGGGAGGCGGAGCTTGCAGTGAGCTGAGATCCGGCCACTGCACTCCAGCCTGGGAGACAGAGCGACACTCCGTCTCAAAAAAACAAAACAAAACAAAACAAAACAAAAAAAACCAAAAATGCTTTAGCTGAATTCAATCATGTGGACATATCAAACAAACCCACATTTAGAGGTGACTTCAAAAGTACTGAGGTCATCAAAGACAAAGAATGAGGACCTCCTCTCAGGAGGAGACTAAGGAGATATGATAACTAAAAGCAACGTGTAATCTTTTTTTTTTGAGATGGAGTCTTGCTCTGTCACCCAGGCTGGAGTGCAGTGGTGCGATCTCGGCTTACTGCAACCTCTGCCTCCTAGGTTCAAGAGATTCTCCTGCCTCAGCCTTCCAAGTAGCTGGGACTACAGGCATGCGCCACTACACCCAGCTAATTTTTGTATTTTAAGTAGAGACAGCCATGTGGCCCAGGATGGTCTTGATTTCCTGAACTCATGATCTGCCCGCCTCGGCCTCCCAAAGTGCCGGGATTACAGACATGAGCCACTGTGCCTAGCTGCAACATGTACTCTTAAATCAGGAAAAGAACATTGGGGGATAATTGGTAAAATGTGAATGAGATCTATAGATTAGTTAATAACATCAATATTAATTTCCTGATTATTTTTCTTTTCTTTCTTTTTTTTGAGACAGGATCTCACTGTCGCTCAGGCTAGAGTACAGTAGTGTGATCATGGCTCATTGTAGCGTTGACCTCCTGGGCTCAAGTGATCCTCCCCGTGAGCCTCCTGAGTAGCTGGGACCACGTGCACCACCATGTCACGCACCACCATACCCAGTGAATTTTTTTGATTTTCTGTAGAGACGAGATCTCATTATGTTGCCCATTCTGGTCTTGAACTCCTGGGCTCAAGTGATCTTCTCACCTCAGCCTCCCAAAGTGCTGGGATTACAAGCATGAGCCAACATGCCTAGCCCCCTGGGGTTTTTTTTTTTTTTTTGAGACCAAGTTTTGCTTTGCACCCAGGCTGGAGCACAGTGGCACGATCTTGGCTCAGTGCAACCTCTGCCTCCCGGATTCCAGTGATTCTCCTGCCTCAGCCTTCCAAGTAGCTGGGATTACAGGTGCCCGCCACTACATCCAGCTAATTTTTTTGTATTTTTAGTAGAGACAGGGTTTCACCACGTTGGCCAGGCTGGTCTCGAAATCCTAACCTCAAATGATCTGCCTGCCTCGGCCTCCCAAAGTGCTGGGATTACAGGGGTGAGTCACCACGCCTGGCCTGGATTTTTCTAACTGTACTATTATTACAAAGATGTTAATATTTGGGTAAAGAGTAGGAACCTTTGACTATTCTTGAAACTTTTTTATAACTGTGAAATTATTTTAAAATTAAAATTAAAAATGAAAAGATCTATCCACATCAATAGATGAGCTGAATATAACAGTGTGAGCTGGTAAATTAGGTTGAGTAACTCTTCCAGAAGGTATCACAAAGAGATAAATAAATGGACATCAGAGAATTTAAGAAATGCAGAGGATAGGGATAGAAGTGTCAACACCACCAGAAGAGTTGCAAAGGGGGAGAAACAATGGAGAGAAGAAAACATTTGAAGAAATAATGATCTGGGCTTCTGAATAAATGTGGAAGATGAATACAAGAACTTCTGTTCTCTCTCCAAATACCACTAAAGTGACAGAAAAGGAATAAAAATAGATAAAGATACTGGCAAGAAGACAACAGGCAAGAGATGCCACAAAATGTTGGAAGCTAGAAATTAGATGGGTGAGTGAAAAACAGACAGGAGATGAGAGAAGCCAACAAGAAGCAAGCTGATTAGAGCTGAAAGGCCCAATCAGACAGACCATATAGAGTAGAATGCTAGAATGAAACAGTAGGCTAAAATACCAATTATTTGAAAGCCTTTAAAAGGAATAGGTAGACTCTCAGAACCCTCTCCCACCCCAGCAGAAGACTAGAGCTGTGGTTCTTAACTGGGGGAGATTTTTCCCCTCAGGGCATACTTGGCAACCTCTGGAAATGTTTTTGGTTGTCACAACTGGGAAGTGGGTGTGATCCTGGCATCTAGTGGGTGGAGGCCAGGGATGCCACTTAATATCTTACGAAGCACAGGACAACCTCGGAAAACAGTTACTTGGCTCAAAATGTCAATAGTCTTGAGGCCGGAAAAAATCCCTGGACTAGAGGAACACTGGGTACAGGTGAAAGCAAAGATAAAGCCCTGTGAACACACAGGGGATCAAAAGAATGTCTGTATACTTAACAGTAAGACCTACAGATCTCTTGCCCCAGTGAGCTCCCAGAATGCTGACAAGCTTATACTTACCAGAGGTTTGGCGGACTCTTCTCTAGGGAACTGACTAGCCCAAGACAAAAACATACAAACTAGTGACAACTGAGGTCCCTGCCCCACAAAATTGCCAGGTCCCAGCTTACAATGAAGTTTATCAAGTTGACAACCCCTTCTCCTCATTCTTAAATATGAATAGGTAAACAAAGATCATCAGACATTTAAAGAAAGTTTCTAACATGAAATAAGGCTAGGCTGGGCGCGGTGGCCGTTTGTAATTCCAGCACTTTGGGAGGCCGAGGCGGGTGGATCACCTGAGGTCAGGAATTCAAGACCAGCCTGGCCAACATGGTGAAACCCCATCTCTACCAAAAATACAAACAATTAGCCAGGTGTGGTGGCAGGTGCCTGTGGTCCTAGCTACTCGGGAAGCTGAGGCAAGAGAATTGCTTGAACCTGGGAGGGGGAGGTTGCAGTGAGCTGAGATCACGTCACTGCACTCCAGCCTGGCAGACAGAGCAAGACTCTGCCTCAAAAAAAGAAAGAAAAAAGAAATTAGGAAAAAAAGATAAAGAAAAAAGAAAGAAAGAAAAAAAGAAATTAGGGGCCGGGCGCGGTGGCTCAAGCCTGTAATCCCAGCACTTTGGGAGGCCGAGACGGGTGGATCACGAGGTCAGGAGATCGAGACCATCCTGGTGAACACGGTAAAACCCCGTCTCTACTAAAAAATACAAAAAACTAGCCGGGCGAGGTGGCGGCGCCTGTAGTCCCAGCTACTCGGGAGGCTGAGGCAGGAGAATGGCGTGAACCCGGGAGGCGGAGCTTGCAGTGAGCTGAGATCCGGCCACTGCAACTCCAGCCCGGGAGACAGAGCGAGACTCCGTCTCAAAAAAAAAAAAAAAAAAAAAAAAAAAAAAAAAAAAAAAAAAAAAAAAGAAATTAGGCTAACAGAAAAAACAGAAGAGGAAATAGACACAATGTAGGAAGCAGAAGAAAACTAAAAAGAAACAAAAACAGTACAATCAACAACCAGTGAGTGGAAAGGGAATACATTATATCCATTAAGCACAACAAGACACTGTGAGAAAAGAAGCACACAGAAAAGAAAAAGTTCTTGGAAATGTATGTTATAGAAATTAAAAATTCAACAAAAATTGGAGATTAAGTTGTGGAAATTTTCTAGAGAACAGAATGAAAGACAAATAGATGGAAAATGGGAGAGAAAAACAAGAAAATCGGCCGGGTGCGGTGGCTCACACCTGTAATCCCAGCACTTTGGGAGGCTGAGGTGGGTGGATCACCTGAGGTCAGGAGTTTGAGACCAGCCTGGCCAACATGGTGAAACCCCATTTCTACTAAAAATACAAAAATTAGCCGGGTGTCGGGTGCCTGTAATCCCAGCTACTTGGGAGGCTGAGACTGGAGAATCACTTGAACCTGGGAGGCAGAGGTTGCAGTGAGCTGAGATCGCACCATTGCATTCCAGCTTAGGCAACAAGAGCAAAACTCTGTCTCAAAAGAAAATCAAAAGAAGAATCTATGAGATCTAATATCCAAACAATTAAAGTTCCAGAAACAGAAAAGAGAAAACAGAAGGGACAAATATTATAGAAATAAGGCTAAAAATTTCCCAGAACTAAAGAAAATGCTGTTCCAGATTGAAAGGTACCTGCTCCATAAATGAAAAAAGTCCCACATAAAGACACACTGTCATGGAATTTCAGAACACTGAAGAGAAAGACAAGATTTGACTTACATTGTAGCCAATACTGGAGACCAGCTAATCTAAAAAGCCTTCCTATAGGAGCCTCTCTGAACCTATTCTGGTTTGGGGGCTGCTCATTAAAAAACTAAATAAATAAGCTAGGCACGGTAGCTCACATCTGTAATCCCAGCACTTTGGGAGATCAGGGTGGGAGGATCACTTGAGCTCAGGACTTCAAGACCAGCCTGGGCAACAAAGTGAAACTCCATTTCTACAAAAAAATCAAAATTTAATAATTTTTGACAATAATAGCAATAAAAATAACAAACATATATCACTTGCTATGCACAATATATTCTCAACAGGTCTATAAAGAAGATAAAATTATTATACCTGTTTTACAGATAAAGAAATCGAGGCACAGAGAAATCCTGTATGCCCAAGATCATACTGTTAGTAAGGGGTGGAACTGGAATGAAGGATACGTCTTATTACTTGTTTAGTGAAAGTTAAAAACAAATACAAAAAACCATACAGAGACTGTTACCACATTGGCATATAGATGGATACATGTTGAGACAGTCTTGTCTAAATTTATACAGAATTTCAGGAAAGCCAAATATTGCTCTGGGGCTCCCCAAACTTAATTCTTCATTTTTAAAATTTTTATTTACTTCAATAGCTTCTGGGGTACAGGTAGTTTTTGGTTACATAGATGAGTCATACAGTGAATTACGAGATTTTAGTGCACCTGTCACCCAAGCAACGTACACTATACCAAATATGTAGTCTTTTATCTCTCACCCCTCTCCTAACCTTCCCCCTCATCAAGTCCCCAAAGTCCATTATATCACTTTGCACGTCTTTGCATCCTCATAGCTTAGCTCCCACTTACAAGTGAAAACTAAATGGAATTTGGTTTTCCATTCTGAGTTACTTCACTTACAGTAATGGCCTCCAGCTCCATCCAAGTTGCAGAAAAAGACATTTTTTTTTTTAATGGCTGCGTAGTATTCCATGATGTAAAAAATATAGAATTTAAAATACAGGGGGTCCAACACAGGAAAGAGGCAAAAAGAATTACACAGAATAATGAGGGGAGATGGGAGGACGAAATCAGCGCAACAGGCCTAGTACACAGCCAGACCAGACTGGAGTACTAAAACACTATGTCTCCAAGACAAATTGACAGACCCTCTGATGAGCTTGAAAGTATTGAGAGAAGGCCCATACTCTGGTGAAGAGTTTGGACCTGAATTAGTGATCCATACATAAAAAACAAAGAAAATCTCCTAGTTTATTATATAGCTCAGTGGTGAACAATGTTTTTGTTTGTTTGAGACGGAATCTTTCTCTGTTGCCCAAGTTGGAGTGCAGTGGCATGATCTCGGCTCACTGCACCTCCACCTCCCGGGTTCAAGTGATTCTCTTGCCTCATTCTCCCAAGTAGCTGGGATTACAGGCATGCGTGACATCCTACTGATTTTTGCATTTTTAGTAGAGACGGGGTTTCACCATGTTGGCCAGGCTGGTCTCAAACTCCTGACCTCAGGTGATCCATCTGCCTCGGCCTCCCAAAGTGCTGGGAATACAGGTGTGAGCCACCGTGCCCAGCCGAATAATGTTTACATAAGGAAAATCATGTTGGCGGGGCATGGTGACTCACGCCTGTAATCTCAGCACTTTGGGAGGCCGAGGCGGGCCGATCACGAGGCCAGGAGATCGAGACCATCCTGGCTAACATGGTGAAACCCCATCTCTACCAAAAACATACAAAAAATGAGCCAGGCCTGGTGGCAGGTGCCTGTAGTCCCAGCGACTCCAGAGGCTGAGGCAGAAGAATGGCATGAACCCAGGAGGCAGAGCTCGCAGTGAGCCCTGGTCGCACCACTGCACTCCAGCCTGCGCAACAGAGCAAGACTCCATCTCAAAAAAAAAAAAAAAAAAAGAAAAAGTCAATACAAATGACTAAACCAAAATTACTACATATATACTGGGGGGATAAGAGGGATAAGAGGAAAGGTGGGAAACGTATGTGTGTTTGTGTGTGGTGCAAAGAAGTGGTAGGACAGAACAAATCTTTATTGCCCATAGAAGAAAGTCAATAGACATAATTCAAAATTGGCTGGGCATGGTGGTTCACGCCTGTAATTCCAGCACTTTGGGAGGCTGAGGTGGGCAGATCACTTGAGCCCAAGAGTTCAAGACCAGCCTGGGCAACATAGGGAGACCCCATCTCTATAAAAAAAAAAGAAGATAGGCCGGGTGTGGTGGCTCATGCCTGTAATCCCAGCACTCTGGGAGGCTGAGGAGGGCAGATTGTGAGGTCAGACGATCGAGACCATCCTGGCTAACATGGTGAAACCCCATCTCTACTAAAAATACAAAAAATTGGGCTGGGTGCAGTGGCTCAGGCCTGTAATCCCAGCACTTCAGGAGGCTGAAGTGGGCAGATCACGAGGCCAGGAGATCAAGACCATCCTGGCTAATACAGTGAAACCATATCTCTACTAAAAAGACAAAAAATTAGCCAGGCATGGTGGCACGTGCCTGTAGTCCCAACCACTCGGGAGGCTGAGGCAGGAGAATCGGTTGAACCCAGGAGGTGGAGGTTGCAGTGAGCCAAGATCAAGCCACCGCACTCCAGCCTGGATGACAGAGTGAGACTCCGTCTCAAAAAAAAAAAAAAAAAAAAAAAAAGACATAATTCAAATTGGAAAACAATTAAAACAGTATAAGCATATTACAGAAATAAGGTGGAAACTTCTAGAAGAAATAGAAATAGTTAAAAGCTGTAAATTGTTGTTTCTTAGGAAGTGGGAATCAGACAGCCTGAAAGGAGAGTAACTCTCATGTCTCCTGTTTTTTGTGATAAACTTTGGCTTTTTTTTTTGAGACAGAGTTTCATTCTTGTTGCACAGGCTGGAGTTCTATGGCATGGTCTCGACTCACTGCAACCTCCACCTCCCCGGTTCGAGCGATTCTCCTGTTTCAGCCTCCCAAGTAGCTGGGATTACAGGAGGCTGCCACCACCCCAGCTTTTTTTTTTTTTTTTTTTGTATTTTTAGTAGAGACAGGGTTTCACCATGATGGCCAGGCTAGTCTTGAACTCGGTCTTGAACTCCTCATCTCAGGTGATCCGCCTACCTTGGCCTCCCAAAGTGCTGGGATTACAGCTGTGAGCCACTGCACGTGGCCTGCCTTTTAAGCTATGTCAAGAATCAAACAGGAAGCCAGGTGTGGAGACATGCACCTGTAGACATAGCTACTTGGGAGGCTGAGGCAGGAGAATTGCTTGCACCCAGGACTTTGAGGCTACAGTGAGCTATGACTGTGCCACTGCACTCCAACCTGAGTGCCTTGCACTCCAGAGCAAGTTCTTGTCTCCAAAATAAAATAATAACAAAAAAAATTTTTTACAGAATCAAACTGGAGGCCAGGTGTGGTAGCTCACGCCTATAATCCCAGCCTTTGGGAGGCGGAAGCGGGTGGATCACGAGGTCAGGAGTTCAAGACTAGTTCTGACTGACATGGTGAAACCCTGTCTCTACTGAAAATACAAAAATTAGTGGGGCATGGTGGCGCAGTCCTGTAATCCCAGCTACTCAGGAGACTGAGGCAGGAGAATCGCTTGAATTCGGGAGGTGGAGGTTGCAGGGAGCCGAGATGGTGCTACTGTACTCCAGCCTGAGCGACAAAGCGAGACTCTGTCTCAAAAAAAAAAAAAAAAAAAAAAAAAAAA
>NC_037684.1:32962792-33024453 GCF_003255815.1 Theropithecus gelada | reverse complement strand
AAAAAAAAAAAAAAAAAAAAAAAAAAAAAAATCAAACTGGAATAAAAATGAAAATAAAAACTCTCTAAAATCCACACATAATCATCTTATAGTAAATTTTAAGAACAAATATAAAAAAGTATAATCTAAACTATTGGGCTGGGCGCAGTGGCTCATGCCTGTAATCCCAACACTTTGGGAAGCCAAAGAGGGTGATCGCTTGGGCCCAGGAGTTGAAGACCAGCCTGGGCAACATGGCAAAACCTCGTCTCTACAAAACAAACAAACAACAAAAAAAAAAATTAGTTGGGCATGGTGGTAAGTGCCTCTAGTCCCAGCTACCTGGCAGTCTGAGGTGGGAGGATCACTTGAGCCTGGGGAGGCTGAAGCTGGAGTGAGCCATGACTGCTCCACTGCACTCCAGCCTGGGTGAGAGAGCAAGACCCTGTCTCAAAATAAATAAAATAAAATAAAATATTTTTTTTCTTTCATCAATATAATCCATAGGCTCACATAATCTAAAACATTTAATGAGAAAAGCAGGTCACTTACAAAGCAACAAGAATAAGAAAGAAATGCTGAAGAAAACAAGGAGAAAACACTAATTTTTCAACGTGTCGAAGGAAAAAAAATCTTGACTTAAATTTTACTACAAGGCTGAAATAAATATATTCTTAGTTTATCACACAAAGCCTCCTTTTGAAAACACTCTTGAGGGAAGTTCTCTAGAGAAACAGAAAGAAAAAAAGAAAAGCAACAAGAGATGAGAAGAATTAAGAATAAATAACTCAGTAAATGAAGTGAATTACTGTTTAAAAGGCAACAAACCAATGGCATATCTGTTAACAATCCAGAAGTAACACTAGATGGCATTTTTTTTTTCTTTTTTTTTGAGACAGTCTCGCTCGGTCACCCAAGTGCAGTGGCGCAATCTCGGATCGCTGCAAACTCTGCCTCCCAGGTTCAAGCAATTTTCCTGCCTCAGCCTCCTGAGTAGCTGGGACTACAGGCACGCCTCACCACACCCGGCTAATCTTTTGTATTTTTAGTAGAGACGGGGTTTCACCGTGTTAGCCAGGATGGTCTCAATCTCCTGACCTCGTGATCCGCCCTCCTTGGCCTCCCAAAGTGCTGGGATTACAGGAGTGAGCCACCGCGCCCGGCCAACTGGATGGTATTAACTAAAGGGGCAGTATGGAGGGAAGTGCCATGCGCTAAAATACTTACCTAATTAGGTAGCGGTGTTTAACTTACGGATTTTATTGTAAACAACTACGAATGTAATAATTTATAAATTTAATAAGTCACTCTATCCTGACTCCACATCTGTCTGCTATTCTTGTTCATAATATGAGTCTTACTTGACCTTTACCATGAATCCCAAAATGGTCTATGATGCTGCGTCCATACACACACACATAAAACCACTAAGTGGGCCGGGCGACATGGCTCACGCCTGTAATCCCAGCATTTTGGGAGCCCTAGTCAGGAGGACTGCTTGAGGCCAGGAGTTCGAAACCAGCTTGGCCAACACAGCGAGACCCCCGTCTCAATAAATAAATAAAATGAACAAATAAGTATATAAAAACACTGAGCGATCAGAAAACTCCAACAGGGCGAACATTTCTTGGTCTTTTCCAAGAGACCCTGGGGCAATTTTCATCTCCTGTCCCTAGTTCTGACTTTTTACCCACCTAGGTCCGGGGCCCGGGGCCTACTGTCAGCCATGGAACTCTCCAGCTCGAGGCAATCGTTTCCTGAGAAAGGACATAACAGCAGCTCAATCATCTTCACCAACCCTTCGACCTTCCATGCCTCCCGCCCACTACTGTCTCCCAAAACTCGCACAGAAACGCGACTCCTGGGAACAGCATGCTCCCCGCCTCCTTTCAGACTCCGCTCAGTCAACGGCCGTGACCTCTTGGCCACCTCCAGTCCATCTCAATCTCCATACCTCCCTCCAGGCTGTTGTCCCCTACGTTCCTGTGCCACCTTCACTCCTCGGTCCCCTCAACTCCTTCCCGGCCCCTATACCCTCCTCAGCTTCTGCACCTACCCGCTGCTCAATTCCTAAGCGCCCTCCACGACCCTGCACCTGGCCTCAACTATTAACGACCCCTTCCGCCTTTCTTTCTCCCCTTCCCGGCATCCGTACCCTTTATCGGTTCGCTCATCAAATGCCGGCTCCTTTTCGGCCTCCGTACTCCTTCATCAGAGGCCTCCGTATTACGTTCGCGCGCTCCATGAGCTCTTCCCTACTCTACAGCCCCGGTTACCCCAGGGCAGCTAAAACATCATTCTCTTGGCGTCCTCGGCCGCGGTTTCAGTTTAAATTTCCTGCCGGCTCCGCCCCTAAAACAAGGCAGTAGCTGCGAGATCCGCCCTACGGTGTCCTTGGAAGGACAATATTAGTTCCGCAAGTCCTCTTTCCGTTCCCCCCACCCCCTACGTCTTCTCAAACCGTCTCTTTATTTCTCGGCTCTTCATTGGCTTGACGGCTTTGACCCTTAATGGTCCTCAAGTTGAGGACTAGTTGTCGCTTTTTAGTGATTCTTCACACTGAGCTGCATTGAAATTCCTAGAAGTTTGAATACTAAATAACAAAATAAGCCTAACACCTGCAGAGCATTTGCAGTTTACATAAAGATTTCACTTACACATCATCATTTCATCTTCACATTTTTGTCCCCCTCCCATTCTTCAATTATTACCTGCCCAACAAAACTTCTCAAAAAACGTATCTTTATCCCTCACATCCCATCTTTTCTTCAACCCATCTGATTAGACTTTGCTAATTAGAGATCAAATTTGACCTAATTAGAGATCATTCAGTGGAGAGCTGGTGATCTCCCCACTAAAACTGTACTTATCCAGGTCAACTGTGATTTCCACAGTCTCAAATACTATCCTCATCATATCCAACTTATAGAAGATGGACCATTCCTTCTTTGATATACTGTCTTCTGTTTGCTTCCATGACTCAGCACTTTTTGCCCTATCTCAATGGTTCGTCCTCAGACCTCTTTGCTGGATCCAAAGCCACTGTTCACCTATATACGTTGGAGTATGTCAACGCTTTAGCCCTTATCCCTCTCCCTTATCTCCCTAAGAGATCTCATCCAGCTCCATGGCTTTACAATTCAGCTCTGCCACGCCTTCAGATTTTCTGTGACTCTGCCCTGTCTGATCTTCAGACTCACATATTCAAGTGGCTACTGGTTATTTCAGTTTGGATGTCTAATAGGCACCTCAGGCTGAACACATTCCAAACAGAACATTTGTTTCGCTGCCCCTGTCAAAAAACCACCTGTTCTCCCCGCAGGTCTTCCCCTCTCAGTAAAATGTTAGTGTTTACTCAAATGTCACCATCATTCACCCAGTTGCTCAAACCAAAAACCTAGAAGTTATCTTTCAGTACTCTCCCTTGTGCCCATCCCCACTCCAAGAACAAATCCTACTAACTCTGCCTCCAAAGTACATCTGGAATCAGACCACCACCACCCTAGTTCTAGCTGCTATCATTTCTTGCCTAAAGTACCCGGTCAATTCTTCACTTGCACTCCCAAGTAGCTTCCTACCTTTCCCCAATATAATCCATTCTCCATTCAGAAACCAGAGTGATAATTTTTATATTTATTTATTGAGAGGGAGTCTCACTCTGTTGCCCAGGCTAGAGTGCAGTGGCGCGATCACGGCTCACTGCAACCTTTGCCTCCGGGGTTCCGGCCATTCTCCTGCCTCAGCCTCCTGAGTAGCTGGGATTACAGGCGCCTGCCACCACACCCAGCTAATTTTTGTATTTTAGTAGAGTCGGGGTTTCACCAGGTTGGCCAGGCTGGTCTCGAACTCCTGACCTCAGGTGATTCGCCTGCCTCAGCCTCCCAACCGTGCCCGGCCCAGGGTGATATTTTTAAAACACTGGTAGAGGTATATATAGTACATATACTTGGTATCTCTTCCAGTGGGACTCCTCCCTGAGGAAGCTTATACATCTCAGACCTGATGAACGAACAAAGGCTTGGCCATATGACTTGCTTTGGCTCATGAAAAAAGAAAAAAGTGACATCACTTCCAAGCAGAAACTTTAAGAGGCAAGATGGTTCAGCATGTTCTTTTTTCACATGTGTGACAGAATTTGTCTAATAGAGGTATCTGCCTCAGCATTGTTTGCAATACCAAAAGATCAAAAGCAACGAAAATATTGATTAACAATGGGCAGTAGGTTAAATAAATTATGGTGTAGTCATACTGTGCAACACTATGCAACTCTAAAAAATGAAAATACTTTAAAACATAAATGTATTTAGGGAGTCCTAGCCAGAGCAATCAGCAAGAAAAAGAAACAAAAGGCATCCAAATAAGTAAAGAGAAAATCAAATTATCTCTGTTTACTGAAGATATGATTCTATACCTAGAAAACCCTGAAGACTCCACTAAAAGGCTCCTAGACCCAATAAATCACTTTAATAAAATTTTAGGATTAAAAAAAATCAACACACAAAAATCAGTAGCATTTCTATACACCAATAATGTTCAAGCTGAGAGCCAAATCAAGGATGTGATCCCATGTACAATAGTCACACACGAGGCTGGGCGCGGTGGCTCACGCCTGTAATCCCAGCACTTTGGGAGGCTGAGGCGGGGGGATCACTTGAGGCCAGGAGTTCGAGACCAGCCTGGCCAACATGGTGAAACCCCATCTCCACTAAAAATACAAAAATTAGCCTGGAGTGATGGTACACAACTATAATCCCAGCAACTCGGGTGGCTGAGGCACGAGGATCACTTGAGCCCAGGAAGCAAAGGTTGCAGTGAGCCAAGATTACCCCACTGCATTCCAGCCTGGGTGACAGAGTGAGATTCTGTCTCCAAAAAAAAAAAAAAAAGCCAGCCGAGCACGGTTGCTCACACCTGTAATCCCAGCACTTTGGGAGGCCGAGGCGGGCAGATCACCAGGTCAGGAGATCGAGACCATCCTGGCTAACATGGTGAAACCCCGTCTCTACTAAAAATACAAAAAATTAGCCAGGTGTGGTGGCAGGCACCTGTAATCCCAGCTACAGGCTGAGGGAGAATAGCTTGAACCTGGAAGGCAGAGGTTGCGGTGAGCTGAGATCTTGCCATTGCACTCCAGCCTGGGCAACAAGAGTGAAACTCCATCTCAAAAAAAAAAAAAAAAATCATTTCTTTTGCAGCAATGTGAGTGCAGCTGGAGGCCATTCTCCTAAGCAAATTAGCACAGAAACAGAAAACCAAATATTGCATGTTCTCACTTTTAAGTGGGATCTAAACCCTGTATACACACAGACATGAAGATGAGAACAATAGACACTGGGGACTCCAAAAGGAGGGAAAGCTAGAGAGAGGAAAGTGGGTAATGTGTTCACTGTCTGGGTGATGAGATCACTAGAAGCCCAGGCCAGGTGTGGTGACTGATGCCTGTAATCCCACCACTTGGGAGACCAAGGCAAGAGGATCACTTGAGACCAGGGGTTTGAGACCAGCCTGGGCAACATAGGGAGAACCTTTCTCTACAAGAAATAAAATAAAAAAGTAGCTGAGCATTAGGTATGCACCTGTGGCCCCAGCTATTGGAGAGGCTGAGGTGAAACGGTCACTTGAGCCCGGGAGGTCAAGGCTGCAGTGAGCTATGATTGCCCCACTGCAGTCCAGTCTGGGCAACAGAGACAGACTCTGCACCCCCCGCCCCCGCCCCACCCCCCGACAAGCCCAAATTACAGCATCATACAATATACCCTTGTGACAAACTTGCACATGTACCCCCAAATCTAAAATTTAAATTTAGGCCAGGAGTGGTAGCTTATGCCTATAATCCCAGCACTTTCGGAGGCCGAGGCAGGCCGACTGCTTGACCCCAGGAGTTTGAGACCAGTCTGGGCAAGGTGGTGAAACTCTGTCTCTACTAAAAATGCAAAAACTAGCCGGGCGTGGTGGCATGTGCCTGTAGTCCCAGCTACTCAGGAGGTGGAGGAGGCAGTAAGCCGAGATCACGCCACTGCACTCCAACCTGGGTGACAGAGTGAGACCCTGCCTCAAAATAATAATAACAACAAAATTTAAATTTAAAAATTGTATTTAACCTCCATGTTAGACTGAGAGCCTCAAATTGAATAAAAAAGAAGTTCAGCTATATGATACTTACCTAAGAAATACCTATAAAATAATGACACAGAAAAGTTGACCAAAAAAGAATGCAGATATATTTATTTCATGAATACATATGGAGTACTTATTAGATGTTCAGCGTGATTTAAAAATAGTAGTTTAGGCCAGGCACGGTGGCTCACACCTGTAATCCCAGCACTTTGGGAGGCTGAGGTGGGCAGATCACAAAGTCAGGAGATCGAGACCACCTGGCTAACACGGTGAAACCCTGTCTCTACTAAAAACACAAAAAAATTAGCTGGGCATGGTGGCAGGTGCCTGTAGTCCCAGCTACTCGGGAGGCTGAGGCAGAAGAATGGCGTGAACCTGGGAGGCAGAGCTTGCAGTGAGCCGAGATCGTGCCACTGCACTGTAGCCTGGGTGACAGAGTGAGACTCTGTCTCAAAAAAAAAAAAAAAAAAAAAAAGTAGTTTAATCTTTGTAACAACCCTACGAGGTAGGCAGTAACTATCCCCATTTTACAGAAGAGAAAACTGAGATGATAACTTGCCTAATAGGCAGTAACTATCCCTATTTTATAGAAGAGAAAACTGAGATGATAACTTGCCTAATAGGCAGTAACTATCCCCATTTTATAGAAAAGAAAACTGAGATGATAACTTGCCTGAGATCACACAACCAGAATGTGTTAGACTAGGATTTGAACCCATGCAGCCTGACTTCAGATTCCATGCTCTTAATATTGCTGTCTACTGCTTCTTAATTTAACTGGCAAAATGAAGAAAGAAAACTAATTTAGTAATATTAAAATCTGACACAACAGACTTTAAAAGATAAAGAGGCTGGGCGCGGTGGTGGCTCACGCCTGCAATCCTAGCATTTTGGGAGGCCAAGGCGGGCGGATCACCTGCATGATCAGCCTGGCCAACATGGTGAAACCCTGTCTCTACTAAAAATACAAAAATTAGCCGGGTGTGGTAGCGCACGCCTGTAATCCCAGCTACTCTGGAGGCTGAGACAGGAGAATTGCTTGAACCCGGGAGGTACAGACTGCAGTGAGCCGAGATCGCGGCGCTGCACTCCAGCCTAGGTGATAGAGCAAGACTGTCTCAAAAAAAAAAAAAAGAATTACAGGCATACCTCAGATATATTGAGACCATCATAATAAAATGAGTCACAAAAGTTTTTTGGTTTCCTAGTCTCTGTAAGTTATGTTTACACTGTACTGTAGTCTAATAAGTAGGCAACAGCATATGTCTAAAAAAACAATGTATGTCTTAACTTAAAATACTTCATTTTTAATTAAGTGCTGTGAATGCGTCACAGCACTTCATCCAGCCTGGGCAACAGAGCAAGACTCTGTCTCTCAAAAAGAACAAAAACAAAAACAAAAAAAACTCCACAAAATTTTATTGATTCTGCATGAGGGCAATAAAGAAATAAACTTTAAAAATGCTTTATTGTTAAAAACTGCTAATGATCATCTGAGCCTTAAGTGAGTCACAGTTTTTTTGCTGATGGAGGGTCTTGCCTCAGTGTTGATGGCTGTTGACTGATTAGGGTGGTGGGTGCTGAAGGTTGGGGTGGCTATAGTGATTTTTTTTGTTGTTTGTTTTGAGACGTAGTTTCGTTCTTGTTGCCCAGTCTAGAGTGCAATGGTGCAATCTTGGCTCGCTGCAGCCTCCGCCTCCGGAGTTCAAGCAATTCTCCCACCTCAGCCTCCTGAGTAGCTGGGATTACAGGCGCCTACCATCGCGCCCAGCTAATTTTTCTATTTTTAGTAGAGACAGGGTTTCACCATGTTAGCCAGGCTGGTCTCAAACTCCTGACCTCAGGCGATCCCCCTGCCTTGACCTCCCAAAGTGCTGGGGTTACAGGCCTGGGCCACTGCGCCTGGTCTGATTGGCTGTTTGTTTCACTCTTCCTCTCTCTGTAACATAGGGTGCTGTTTGATGGCATTTTACTAACACTAGAACTTCTTTCAAAATTGGAGTCAGTTCTCTCAAACACTGGCACTGCTTTATCAACTAAGTTTATGTGATATCCTAAATCCTTTGTTATTTCAACAATGTTCAAAGCATCTTTACCAGGAGTAGATTCTGCCTCAAGAAACTACTTTCTTTGTTCATCTGTAAGAAGCAACTCTTCACCCATTCAAGTTTTATCATGAGATTGCAGTAATTCCGTTATATCTTCCCTCTCCACTTCTAGTTCTGGTTCTCTTGTTATTTCCACCACATCATCAGTTACTTCTTCCACTGTGAGTCACCATGCCCGGCTATCTGGCCTAATTTCAATACTGATGTGTCTTAGGGAAAAGAAAGGCCTAAGGAGAGGGAGATAGCTGGGCATGGTGGTGCGTGCCTGTGGTTCCAGCACCTTGGGAGCCTGAGTGGGAGGATTGCTAGAGCCTTGGGAGGTCAAGGCTGCAGTGAACCATGATGGTGCCACTGTATTCCAGCCTGGGCAACAGAGTGAGATCCCAGCTCAAAACAAAACAAAACAAAACACCAAGGACAGGGAGACAGACAGGAGAACATTCGGTCAGTGGAACAGTCAGAACATTTATTAAATTCACCATCTTACCTGGTTGTGGTTTGTGGCACCCCAAAACAATTCAAATAGTAGCATCAAAGATCATGGATCACCATAACAGATACAATAATAAAGAAAACGCTTGAAATACTGTGAAAATTGCCGAAATATGACACAGAGACACAAAGTGAGCACATGCTGTTGGAAAAGTGGCACCAATAGGCTGCTTGACACAGGGTTGCCACAAACCTTCAATTTGTAAAAAACACTCAATATCTGGGAAGTGCAATGAGGCAAAGTGCAATAAAACAAGGTATGCCTGTATTAGGGATTCAGATGTCATTTCTTGATGATAAAGCAACAATTCACCAGGAACTATAATAACCTAATACTTATATTAATCTAACAATACAACCTCAGAATATTTAAGGCAGAAATTGACAGAAATTCAAGGGAAGACTAGAAAATCTACAAATACAGTGGGACATTTTAACATGCTTTTCCTCAAAACTGCTAGAACAAAAATAAAACAAGATTAGTAACATATAGAAGATTAAACAATATAACAAAATTTATCTAGCATACATATATAATTTTTTTTTTTTGTGAGATGGAGTCTCACTCTTGTCACTGAGACCAGAGTACACTGGTGCGATCTTGGCTCACTGCAACCTCCGCCTCCCGGGTTCAAGCTTCTTCTGCCTCAGCCTCCTGAGTAGCTGGGATTATAGGCACCTGCCACTACGCCCAGCTAATTTTTATATATAAAATCTTATAGCCAACAATTAGAAAATATTATTTCAAGCACACTTTGAACATTATAAAAATTGACTTATACTAGGCCATTAAAGCGTCAACCGGTGCCATAGAATCAATACCATACAGAACATATCCTATAAGCACAATATAGTGAAGCTAGAAATCAATGACAAAAAGATAATAAAAAAATGAATAAAAAGGCTGGCCATGGTGGCTCAAGCCTGTAATCCCAGCACTTTGGGAGGCCAAGGCGAGAGGATCACTTGAGGCCATGAGTTTGAGACCGGCCTGGACAACATAGTGAGACCCAACCTCTACTAAAAATAAAGACTTAGACCGGGCACAGTGGCTCAAGCCTGTAATCCCAGCACTTTGGGAGGCCAAGGTGAGAGAATCACTTGAGGCCATGAGTTTGAGACCAGCCTGGACAACACAGTGAGACCCAATCTCTACTAAAAATAAAGACTTAGGCCGGGCACAGTGGCTCAAGCTTGTAATCCCAGCACTTTGGGAGGCCAAGGTGGGCGGATTACCTGAGTTCAAGAGTTCGAGGAGTTTTTTTTTTTTTGAGGCAGAGTCTTGCTCTGTCACCCAGGCTAGAGAGCAGTGGCGCGATCTCGGCTCACTGCAAACTCCGCCTCCCAGGTTCGAGCAATTCTCCTGCCTCAGCCTCCCGAGGAGCTGGGATTACAGGTGCCCGCCACCGTGCCCAGCTAAGTTTTGTATTTTTTAGTGGAGACGGGGTTTCACCATCTTGGCCAGGCTGGTCTTGAACTCCTGACCTCATGATCCACCCTCCTCGGCCTCCCAAAGTGCTGGGATTACAGGCATGAGCCACTGTGCCTGGCTGAAAAAGTAGATTCTTAAAAATTAATGTGGAAAAGACAAATAACACAAAAGAAAAATACAGGTAATACAAACATGAGACATTTTAAGGGCTGATAAACATAAAGCATGCTACGATTCACTAATAATTAGGAAAATACCAATTTAACAATAATTAAATGCCACTTCATAACTTTTGACCTGCAAAAATTAACATGTATTAAAACCAAGTTCTAGTAAAAATGTGAAGAAAAGAGTGGGGTATAAAACTAGGGCAAACCTTGGGAGAGCAATTTAGTACCCAATAAGGTACATGCCCTTCAATCTAACACTCTTCTAAGTTTATCCTGGGCCGATGGTCTCCAAAGAAAGGTGTGCCTTGGCCAGGCACGGTGGCTCATGCCTGTGAGCCCAGCACTTTGGGAGGTGGGCAGATCACTTGGGGTCAGGAGTTCAAGACCAGCCTGGCCAACAGGATGACACCCCATCTCTACTTAAAAAATATAAAAATTAGCCAGGCATGGTGGTGCGTGCCTGTAATCCCAGTGACTTGGGATGCTGAGGCAGGTGAATTGCTTGAACCCAGGAGGCAGAGGTTGCAGTGAGCTGGGATGGACTCACTGCACTCCAGCCTGGGTGACAGAGCAAGACTCTCTGCCCCCCACCCCCTGGCCAAAAAAGAAAGGTGTGCCTCAGGTACAAGATGATTACAAAGGTCAGGCATGGGGACTCACACCTTTAATCTCAGCACTTTGGGAGGCTGAGGCAGGTGAATCGCTTCAGCCCAGAAGTTTGAGACCAGCCTGAGCAACACAGTGACACTTCATCTCTACTAAAAATTAAAAAAAAAAAAAAATTAGCTGGGTGTGGTGGTGTATGCCTGTGGTCCCAGCTATTCAGGAGGCTGAGGTGGGAGGATCACTTGAGCCCAGGAGGTGGAGGCTGCAATGAGGGATGATTATATCACTGCACTTCAGCCTGGGTGAGAGAGTGAGACTCTGTCTCATTAAAAAAAAAAAGAAAAAAAGAAAAAAAAAAAAGTTGGGTGCAATGGCTCACGCCTGTAATCCCAGCACTTTGAGAGGTTGAGGCAGGCAGATCACCTGAGGTCAGCAGTTTGAGACCAGCCTGACCAACATAGCGAAACCCCATCTCAACTAAAAATACAAAAACTAGCTGGGCATGGTGGTGGGCACCTGTAATCCTAACTACCCGGGAGGCTGAGGCAGGAGAATTGCTTGAATCTGGGAGGCGGAGGTTGCAGTGAGCTGAGATTGCACTACTGCACTCCAGCCTGGGTGACAGAGCAAGACTCCGTCTCAAAAAAAAAAAAAATAAATAAATAAAAAATAAAAAAGAAAAATAAAAAAGAAAATAAAAAAATAAAAAAATCGATGATAGAGGTGCTGAAAAAACACATTAGAATTTAAGTGTATTATACTATCTAAAAGAAGAAAAACAAGCAAGCTTTATTAATATTTAGTAATTGGATTGACATTGGGCCTCTGTTAGACATCCTGGGTTATGTAAGACAGGTGAGGTAACTGGGTAAGGGGTCAGGAGCTTCGTATTTGGAGGGGTTGTATGTGTTTTCTTTCAGTGTCCTGTACTATGTTTGTTTTTCAGTGTTCTACACAGTTTTTATTATTATCATTATTTTATTTATTTACTAATAGTTTTGCTCTGTTGCCCAGGCTGGTCTTGAACTCCTGGCCTCAATCAATCCTCCTGCCTTGGCCTCCCAAACTGTTAGGATTACAGGTGAAAGCCACCACACCTAGTCTCTATAAAGTTTATGTATGTCCAGATAAGTGTATTTACAGATTATGCTATCTGGATTTAATTTTTCCTAATTCTCCAAAGTGGACAAGGGGCTTAACCAGATTCTTGTGAAGGAGCAAGATTACAGTTACAAATAATCCTAGTGCTTCACATACAAATGAGTATTACAGGAACAAACTCCTATGGTTTGATGAGAATCTAGTGTTGAGAGGGAGTCAGCTGGCCAAGGGGTGAAAAAAATCACCACTAATCAAGAGAAGCTCATGCCATAAAAAGCATGTTTTGAAGACACATGTTTGGAAATGTTTTGATCTTTAATGACTTTGTTTCTAATAACGGTATGTGATCCATCTTTAAAAATAAAACAAAACGGGCCAGGCGCGGTGGTTTATGCCTGTAATTCCAGCACTTTGGGACGCCGAGGTGGGTGGATCACGAGGTCAGGAGATCAAGACCATCCTGGCTAACACGGTGAAACCCTGTCTCTACTAAAAATACAAAAAGTTAGCCAGGCATGGTGGTGGGCACTTGTAGTCTCAGCTACTCGGGAGGCTGAGGCAGGAGAATGGTGTGAACCCGGGAGGCGGAGCTTGCAGTGAGCCGAGATCATGCCACTGCGCCACAGCCTGGGTGACAGAGCAAGACTCTGTCACACACAAAAAAATAAACAAACAAATAAATAAAACATCTGATTCTCACATTTAAAAAATCTAGGCTGGGCACGGTGACTCACACCTGTAATCCCAGCACTTCTGGAGGCCAGAGCCGGTGGATCACTTGAGGCCAGGAGTTTAAGACTAGCCTGGCCAACATGGCGAAACCCCATCTCTATTAAAAATACAATTATTAGCTGGGGGCAGTGGTGTGTGCCTGTAATCCCAACTACTCAGAAGGCTGAGGCACGAGAATCACTTGGCAGTAAGCTGAGATTGTGTCATTGCACCCTAGCCTATGCGACAGAGTGAGACTCTGTCTCCATAAAAAGAAAAAAAAAATCTATAAAACAGAAGTTTCTAAACCATTTAAAAATCTTCCAAACAAGTGTCTCAGTGGGTTTTGGGCAGGAAAAGGTGGCTCATACCTGCAATCCCAGCACTTTGGGAGGCTGAGGCAGGTGGATCACTTGAGGCCAGCAGTTTGAGACCAGCCTGGGCAACAACAGAGTGACACTCTGTCTCTATAAAACACTTAAAAAAAAAATGGGCTGAGGTGGAAGAATTGCTTGAGCCCAGGAGGTTGATGCTGCAGTGAGCTGAGATCGCCCCACTGCACTCCAGTCTGGGCAACAGAGTAAGATCCTGCCTCAAAAAAAAAAAAAAAAAAAAAAATTGGCCAGATCCAGTGGTGGGCACCTGTAGTCCCACCTACTTGCAAGGCTAAGATGGGAGGATCCCTTGAGCCCAGGACTTTGGGCTGCCGTGAGCTATGATTGTGCCACTGCATTCCAGCTTGGGTGAAAGAATGAGACCCTATCTCTGTATATATATATTTTAAAAAGGTGGCTAGGTGTGGTGGCTCATGCCTGTAATCCTAGGACTTTGGGAGGCCAAGATGGGCGGATCATGAGGTCAGAAGATCAAGACCATTCTGGCCAACACTGTGAAACCCCATCTCTACTAAAAATACAAAAACTTAGCCGGGCGTGGTGGCACACTCCTGTAGTCCCAGCTACTCGGGAGGCTGAGGCAGGAGAATCCCTTGAAGCTGGGAGGCAGAGGTTGCAGTGAGCCAAAATTGCGCCACTGCGCTCCAACCTGGGTGATAGAGCGAGATTCCATCTAAAAAAGAAAAAAAAAATGCTGGATATGGCGGCTTATACCTGTAATCCCAGCATTTTGGGAGTCCAAAGTGGGAGGATCTCCTGAGGCCAGGAGTTCGAGACCAGCCTGGGAAATATAGGGAGACTTTCTCTTAAAAAAAAAAAAATCTAAAAAAACTAGCTGGCAGGCTGGACACAGTGGCTCATACCTATAATCCCAATACTTTGGGAGGCTGAAGGGGGTGGATCACCTGAGGTCAGGAGTTCAAGACCAGGCTAGCCAACATGGTGAAACCCCATCTCCACTAAAAATACAAAAATCAGGCCGGGCGTGGTAGCTCACACCTGTAATCCCAACACTTTGGGAGGTTGAGGCGGGCAGATCATGAGGTCAGGAGTTCCAGACCAGCCTGGCCAACATGGTGAAACACTGTCTCTACTGAAAACACAAAAATTAGCCCAACGTGGTGGCACACGTCTTTAATCCCAGCTACTTCGGAGGCTGAGGCAGGAGAATTGCTTGAACCCAGGAGGTGGAGGTTGCAGTGAGCCGAGATCGTGCCATTGCACTCCAGCCTGGGTAACAAGAGCAAGACTCTGTCTCAAAAAAAAAAAAAAAAAAAATCAGCTGGGCGTGGTGGCAGGCACCTGTAATCTTAGCTACTTGAGAGGCTGAGGCAGGGAGAATCGCTTGAACCTGGGAGGCAGAAGGTGCAGTGAGGCGAGATCACGCCACTGCACTCCAGCCTGGGTGACAGAGTGAGACTCTGTCTCAGGAAAAACAAACAAACAAACAAAAAAACTCCACGAAAACTAGCAGGGCATGGTGGCATGCAGATATAGTCCTGGCTACTAAGAAGGCTGAGGTGGGAGGATGGCTTGAGCCCAGGAGTTCAATGCTGCAGTGATCTATGATCATGCCACTGCACTCCAGCCTGGGTAACAGGGAAAGACCCTTTCTCAAAAGAAAAGAAAATAGGCTGGGCATGGTGGCTCCCGCCTGTAATTCCAGCACTTTGGAGGCCCAGGTGGGTGGATCATCTGAGGTCAGGAGTTTGAGACCAGCCTGACCAACATGGAGAAACCCCATCTTTATTAAAAATACAAAATTAGCCAGGCGTGGTGACATATGCCTGTAATCCCAGCTACTTGGGAGGCTGAAGCAGGAGAATCACTTGAACCCAGGAGGTGGAGGTTGCAGTGAGCCGAGATCGTGTCATTGCACTTTAGCCGGGCAACAAGAGCGAAATTCCAACTAAAAAAAAAAAGAAAGGAAAAGAAAAAAATGCAATGCCTTCTGATTAGTTTAGAAAGAACAACTGATACACATCAGGGAAGTTTCCGTAGCAAAGCATCTCATGTATTTCAGAAATATATACACCTACTAGGTACTCACGAAAATTAAAAAAAAAAAATCAGGGAAGATAGAAATGAGTCCAATTTCAATAAAAGCCTTGGTAGATGAGGTTTTAAAATGACTAGTTTTATTAAGCAAAATGATGCAGATTTTAGACAAATGGAGCATAAAAAATATTCATGAAAGTAGACAGAGTACTAAAATAAACCCCTATGAGTCCATCATAGGGGTCAAGACTGCAGTCAAGACAGTCATGAGAACCAAGAATTGAAATGAAGAGAACTTAAATAGCTGTAATACACATTGTTAAACCAAAAATTTTAAAGTAATGAATACAGCTGGGCATGGTGGCTCACGCCTGTAATCCCAGCACTTTGGGAAGCTGAGGCAGTTGAATCACCTGAGATCGGGAGTTCAAGAGCAGCCTGACAAACATGGAGAAACCCCGTCTCTACTAAAAATACAAAATTAGCCAGGCGTGGTGGTGCATGCCTGTAATCCCAGACTCAGGAGGCTGAGGCAGGAGAATCGCTTGAACCCGGCAGGCAGAGGTTGCAGTGAGCCAAGATCATACTATTGCACTCCAGCCTGGGCAATAAGAGCAAAACTCCATCTCAATTTAAAAAAAAAAAAAAAAAAGTAATGAATTCTTAACACTACTAAATGGTAAACTTAAAAATGGTTAAGATGGGGCTGGGTGCAGTCCCTTATGCCTGTAATCCCAGCACTTTTGGAGGCCGAGGTGGACAGATTGCTATATAGTTAGATGTTAAGATGGGGCCGGGTGCAGTCTCTTATGCCTGTAATTCCAGCACTTTGGGGGGCTGAGGCGGACGGATTGCTTGAGGCCAGGAGTTCGAGATCAGCCTGGTCAACATGGTGAAATCCTGTCTCTACCAAAAAAAAAAAAAAAAAGATTAAAATGCCAAATTATATATTTTACCACAATTAAAAATAACAATAAATAAAGAAGTGGGGGTAGTAATGAAACATCTTCAACTACATTATTTTTACTAAGGATTTTTGGTGTACCACAAACAATAAATATTTATATTATCTACTTTTTTTTTTTTTTTTTAGATGGAGTATTGCTCTGTGGCTCAGGCCCGGAGTGCAGTGGCTCGATCTTGGCTCACTGCAACCTCCGCCTCCCAGGTTCAAGCGATTCTTTTGCCTCAGACTCCCGAGTAGCTGGGATTACAGATGCCGACCACCGTGCCCGGCTAATTTTTGTATTTTTAGTAGAGACCCGGTTTCACCAGGTTGGCCAGCCTGGTCTTGAACCCCTGACCTCAAGTGATCCACCCACCTTGGCCTCCCAAAGTGTTGGGATTACAGGTGTGAGCCATCATGCCCGGCCTGCTTCGTTTTTTAACAGTTCTCTCCTTTTTGTAGTTCTCTTTTTGTATGTTTTATGATGGACATACTAATTTGATATAGCAGTTCACATAAATAATTCATAAATAACTACATATTAGTGCATTAGGGGTACATGCTGAAAATATTTTTACTGCTAAGAGTATGTGGCAAAAATGCCTGATGCTCACTGATCTAGAGAAACTTTCCCATGGTGGTCCCAAGGGGACCACCTAAGAAATGGGAACTGATGCACTGACTGGAAAACTAAGAACTAACCTCACCATCCATCAGCAGAGGAATGGATCAGCTGGGGCATATTAAAGCAACAGAATACTATACAGTGGTTTAAGTGGATGGATAAAAGCTACATGTATCAACATGGGTAAATATATATAATATATATTTTATATATATACACACACACACATATTTTTATATATATATATAATTATTATTATTATTATTATTTTTTGAGACAGAGTTTAGCTCTTGTTGCCCAGGCTGGAGGGCAATGGCGTGATCTCAGTTCACTGCAACCTCCACCTCCCGGGTTCAAGCGATTCTCCTCTCTCAGCCTCCCAAGTAGCTGGGATTACAGGCATGTGCCACCACACCTGGCTAATTTTGCATTTTTAGTAGAGATGGGGTTTCTCCATGTTGGTCAGGCTTGTCACCAACTCCTGACCTCAGGTGATCCGCCTACTTGGCCTCCCAAAGTGCTAGGATTACAGGCGTGAGCCACCGTGCCCCGCCATATATATATATATATATATATATATATATGCACCAAATTCAGGAATAGTAGTTACATGTGGGGAGAGAGGGAAGAAAATGAGGTTGGAGAGAGGGCTTCAAATTTGCTTTCTTTTAAAAAAAGATACAAAGTAAATAAATATAACAGCTCAAAACCAATCTCCTTGAGTTCTCCTTCTCAGTGACAACCATCCTCACACATCCCTGGTGTATCTTTCCAGAGATATTCTATGCACATACAAGGACACATATGTACATGTATTACTCTACCCTACTCTACCTTCTTTTTAAATAGTGATGGTGGCAAACATTACACATTGTTGATCTTTACTTTTTAAACAACATATGTATCTTGAACTTTGACACATGTCAGTGCATAAAGAGCTTTTTTTTTCTTTTTCATTTTTTTTTTTTTTTTTTTTTGAGACAGAGTCTTGCTCTGTATCCCAGGCTGGAGAACAATGGCATGATCTCGTCTCACTGCAACCTCTGCCTCCCGGATTCAAGCGATTCTCCTGCCTCAGCCTCCCAAGTAGCTGGGATTACAGGCGTTTGCCACCATGCCCAGCTAATTTTTGTATTTTTAGTTGGTCAGGCTGGTCTCGAACTCTTGACCTCAGGTGATCCACCTGCTTCAGCCTCCCAAAGTGCTGGGACCACAGGCACGAGCCATTGCACCCGGCCTCTTTGTTCATTTTTTTTTTACAGCTGCACAATACTTCTTTGTGTGGCTACCAGACTTTTTGAACCAGTCTCATATACATAAAATGTAGACTATTATTTTACTACAGAAAGCTTCACTGCAACAAATATCCTTAGAAATATGTTATTCTACACAAATGTACAGTTTTATTTTTTAAAGACAGGGTTTTGTTTTGTTGTTCAGGCTAGAATGCAGTGGCATCATCATAGCTCACTGTAACTTTGAGCTCCTGGGCTCAAGTGATACCCTTGCCTCAGCCTCCTGAGTAGGCAGGACAAAAGACATGCACCACCACATTTTTTTTTTTTTTTTTTTGGTAGAACTGGGGTCTCATTATGTTGCCCAGGTTAGTCTTGAACTCCTGGCCTCAAGCAATCCTCCCTTGTCAGCCTCCCAAAGTGCTGAGATTACAGGTGTAAGCCAGCGTGCCTGGCCATTATACAAAATATTAAATCAAAATTTTTTTCTTTTTTTGAGGCAGGGTCTCACTCTGTTGCCCAGGCTGGAATGCAGTGGCATTATCTCAACTCACTGCAACCTCTGTCTCCCGGATTCAAGCGATTCTCCTGCCTCAGCCTCTCAAGTAGCCGAGTAGTTGGGACTATAGGCATGCCTTACCACACCTGGCTAATGTTTATATTTTTAGTAGAGACGGAGTTTTGCCATATTGGCTAGACTGGTCTTGAACTCCTCACCTCAGGTGATCCACCTGCCTTGGCCTCCCTAAGTGCTGGGATTACAGACATGAGCTACCACGCCCGGTTTAAACCAACAAATTTAAAAATAATACTTAACACTGTTAAACTGTATACTTAAAAATGGTTAAGATGGCAAATTTTATATTTTACTACAAGTAAAGATAAAAATAAATAAATAACTTATGAACAAATTCCCAGAAGCAGAAATGCTGGGTCTTTTCAAACAAACAGTCCTCCAACAAGACCAGATCCATCTACTTTCTGCTCCAACATTTTCCAACATCTTTACCCAAACACAGTTCAATACAGCATATTATCAGACTTTTTTGATCTGAAAAGCAGATGTGGTATTTCACTGCAATCTTAATTTGCGTATTTTATTTTTTGTAAGCTTTCCATTTGTCACTTGTCCATTTATATAATTTTTTCTTTTTTTTTTTTGAGACAGAGTTTTGCCCTTGTTGCCCAGGCTGGAGTACAATGGCGTGATCTCGGCTCACTGCAACCTCCACCTCCCAGGTTCAAGCAATTCTCCTGCCTCAGCCTCCCAAGTAACTGGGATTACATGCACCCACCACAACACCCGGCTAATTTTTTTGTATTTTTTTAGTAGAGACAGGGTTTCACCAGTTGGCCAGGCTGGTCTCGAACTCCTGACCTCAGCTGATCTACCCTCCTTGGCCTCCCAAAGTGCTGGTATTATGAGCCACCGCACTCAGCCTTATATAGTATTTTTTAAAGCATGAGCTATTGTTACTTTTGTAGTAAAATAGCCATTGAGGATATTCTTAAAATTTAGGGTCTGGAGTACCTTCATTCAGTTTTTGAGAAGCTTGTTGATGCTTTCAAAAAACCTTATTGCATTATTGCTGGGTGTGGTGGCTCATGCCTGTAATCCCAGCACTTTGGGATGCCGAAGTGGGTGCATCACCTGAGGTCAGCAGTTCGAGACTAGCCTGGCCAACATGGCAAAACCCCATCCTACTAAAAATAGGAAAAAAATTAGCCGGGTGTTGTACTGCGTGCTTGTTATCCCAGCTACACGGGGAGGCTGAGGCAGGAGAATTGTTTGACCCAGGAGACAGAGGTTGTAGTGAGCCGAGATCATACCACTGCATTCCAGTCTGGGCGACAACAGTGAGACTCCGCCTCAAAACAAAAACCAAAAACACCTTATTGTATTATACCTATATCAATTTCCTGATTTACTCTTATATCGTCTTTATGTTTGATGTTACTATTGGGGGAAACTGGGTGAAGGTGTGCAGGACTCTATGTACCATTTTTGAAACTTCTTGTAAGGCTGTATTTCTAAAAAAAAAATTTTGTGAGGTTTTTCTGGTTTGGGGGCTCTGCACTGACCAACTATGATCCTTGAGACACAACGGCACCCAGGTCTGTGAACTGACAAACCCCACATGCAAGACAGCTGCTAGATTAGAAAGAATACCTGAGGACTTGAAAAAGAGGCAAGCCTTTGGAGGCTGACTCTGGCCTCTGACTCCATTAGTGTCACATTCTGTCTAACTCAGAGAGCACACAGAAACCACACGATTAAAATTCACACTCTGCTGTATTTCTACATTTGTATCTGTGCCATTCATTTAGTGTCCATTCATTTACATAATCCCAAAGCCACTAAGGGTAGACCTCTGCAATAAGAGGACCTCTGCAAAGTATACAAACTCCTTTCCTTCTTTTTGTTGTTATCCTCTGAATATCTTCTATTTGAACCCTGTAGCTCAAGCCATACATGACTCTCTGGAGGCCCCTGAGCAAGCCTTTGTTCCCCTGCATCTGGATCTGCCCCCATTTTCCCTCCACTCCCTTTGCGTAAAGAACTCCTACCATTCTTCAAGAAAGTTCAAGCATCATCTCCATTGGGAAGCCTTCCTGGATTTCCTACGACCCTCTCCCTACCAGTTTCCAACTCCACTCCAACAGGTAAAGTTAACTCAATCTTCTAGGCATCCTACTGCAACCTCCGCTAGATAAAGCTCCATTAAAACTATCACTATATTGTCATCATTTGTTTAAACATGTCTGTTCCTACTAGATTGAAGATTGACGTATGTCCCTTGAAGACATACATTTTGTGACATTCATTTTTGTGTTTTCAGTGCCAGCAACAATGCCATACTGAAGGTACCCAGTACATATTTGAGGAAGGAGTTAGCCAGGACCTTGCCAGCTTCCTCTGTACTTCAGGTAAAGCCAACCAAATTCTTGGGTAATTCATGCCAGCCCAGAACCAGGTGTTTTGCCATCAGCTGAGGCTCTCATACCTCTGCCAAAGAAGAGTTCTTGCCACTGATTAGGCGCTCTCTAGTTGTGTGACTCTCTCCATATCTGTCTCCTTATCTTTAGTGTTCTGTTTTGTTTTGTTGAGATAGAGTCTCACTGTCGCTCAGGCTGGAGTGCAGTGGCGCGATCTTGGCTCACTGCAACCTCTGCCTTCCAGGTTCAAGCGATTCTGAGTAGCTGGGATTACAGGCCCGCGCCACCACACCTGGCTTTCTTTCTTTCTTTCTTTCTTTTTGAGATGGAGTTTCGCTCTTGTTGCCCAGGCTGGAGTCCAATGACACGATCTCGGCTCGCCACAACCTCCGCCTCCTGGGTTCAAGCGATTCTCCTGCCTCAGCCTCCCAGGTTGGGATTACAGGCATGTGCCGCCACGCCTGGCTAATTTTGTATTTTTAGTAGAGAAGGGGGTTTCTCCATTTTGGTCAGGCTGGTCTGGAAGTCCCGACCTCAGGAGAGCCGCCCACCTCGGCCTTCCAAAGTGCCGGTATTACGGGAGTGAGGCAACGCGCCCGGCCTTATTTTTGTATTTTTACTAGAGACGGAGTTTCACCATGTTGGCTAGGCTGGTCTCGAACTCCTGACCTAGGCTGGTCTCGAACTCCTGACCTCAGGTGATCCACCCGCCTCGGCCTCCCAAACTGCTGGGATTACAGGCTTGAGCCACGGCGCCCGACCTGTCTCGTTATCTTTAAAATGTGGACAATAAAAGCATCTCCCCACAGGGCTGTAGGGAGGATTACAAGAGATAATGCATGAAAGCTCTTGGCACAGTGCCTGGCAGAGGGTGGGGTAGGCTCCCAAAGAACAGTCCCGTGCATGCGTTGAATCAATGAGTGAGTGGAAGAAATGACTTGAGGTTGACTGTTTATTTACTGAATGCCTACCATGGAATGAGGGAAGGTTTGCTGCAACCTTTACTTTGACGGGGAAGGGCTTGTAGGGGTGAAGGTGGTAGCCGTCGGTAGCGACGAGGGTATTCCGGGCGGTCAGGAGGTTCCTGCTAGACAACTGTGTGGTAGTGGGCGGCTAGCATCCCCTGAGTGCGCGGGGAGGGCAGCTCGGTCGGATGGAGGAAGCGCTGGAATCCACGCTGAGCTCCAGTCCTGGGTAGTTATTAGCCGCGTAACTTTGGCCAAATTACTGAACCTCTCTCAACTTCCCGAACTGTAGAATGAGTCTGTTAAGAATACTCACACGCCAAGGATCTTGTGAGATCACGCGACCGCAAGTATGCGAAGACTCGCTTCATCCAGAAAGCACAAAACTCTCAAGCCAGCCGGCACCGGCCGCCTGGGATGCGCTCTCTGCACATACGGCCCTGGGCTCCTTCTTCAGGCATGCGCCGTGGACCTGCGGCGCGGCCCGTCAGGCAGTGCGGCAGGCGCCCCAGGGGCTGGCAGGACCCTGACCCCAAGATGGCGGCGCCCAGCGAAGTGGCCGCGGTAGCCCCTGGCGAAGGCGATGGCGGAGGCGGAGGCGGCGGGTTTGGCTCCTGGCTGGACGGACGGTTGGAGGCCCTGGGAGTAGACCGAGCCGTTTACGGAGCCTACATCTTGGGTGTCCTGCGGGAGGAGGAGGAAGAAGAGAAGCTGGACGCTCTTCAGGGGATCCTCTCTGCTTTCCTGGTGAGTAGCCTGGACACATTCCTACAGCCTCTGGCCAGCATCTGAGGACCTGTCAGTACTTTGCACCCACCGTCCCCTACCGGGTATCCCAGAGGCTCAGTGGTCTCACCTGGGGGAGGTATACTCCTCTGCTATCTGGGCGGCGGGGAAGGAGGTTGCTCCCCAACCAGGTGTGGGAAGCCTGAAAGCTGCAGGTACACAGAGAGGAAGGGCTTTCTCATATTCTTGGGGACAAGGCCCTCTCCGATGCTTGTGAGTGAGCCCAGGAGTGTTCTTCCGAAGGCATTGAGATGTCATAATGGGAATGTTATCATAAATATCTGACGACCAATTCCATTTCCATCCGTTTACAGTGTTCACTGGGGGTATTAAAATGCTCTTGGCAGGTCTGTGCCTATTACAAGGCAGTTCCCAGGGCCGTCCCATGACAAAAGCCTGCAGGAAGTGCCCTTTTGATTCTTATTTGGATGTAGGAGTCCGTAAAAGGTAAGCTGGTGGTAGAAGTCTTTTCATGCCCACGCAGAACTGAAGCAAACGTCGTGCTTGATCCATTACGGTATTTACAGTAATCATTGGTGGTGGGAAGGAGGGTATGAGAGAGATCAGAGCTTTAACGAAGAGAGATAAACTCAGTCGTTAGCCTATTAGAAGCAAGGTATTCAGAAATGTGTACTTTAAGCTATGTTTACATAGTAAGTCACCCAGATGTCCACTTTTTCAACCTATCATTTCTGCTGCCTTCATCTTCACTTCCCACACCTCCAACATACACACTTATTAGACTGGTTATTACAGATTAAATTGGTTGCAGGTGCTACCTGTGGCTGTCTAACAAATTGTTTCCTTTTAAATACAAGCTTAAAAATAAAATTTACTTGAATCATCACTAAATGCTGTAGAAGCTAGAGTTGCCTCTGCATTCATGGATTAGAGGAGATCCTGGATACCTGACTGCTACTGTGAGAGCCACCTGTCTGTCCATCAAAGGCTTTATCCTCTGGCATTTATTACAATGAACAGGTTAGGAAAATGGATTCTTTGTTATTCTCAAAATGAATTTTGAGAGGCTAGTAATAAAGAGAATCAAAATGTACTATGAGATGGGCACAGTGGCTCATGCTTGTAATCTCACCACTTTGGAAGGCTGAGGCAGGTGGATTGCTTGAGGCCAAGATTTCCAGACCAGACTGGGCAACATAGCAAGACCCTGTCTCTACAAAAAAATTTAAAAAATTAGCCGGGTATGGTGGTGCATACCTGTAGTCCCAGCTACTCAGGAGTCTGAAGTGGGAGGATCACTTGAACCTAGGAGGTTGTGGCTGCAGTGAGCTGTGATTGTGCCACTGCACTCCAGCTTGGGTGTCAGAGTAAGACCTTGTCAATTTTTTTTTCTCTAAGAAAATAATTACTATAAATATATATAGATATAAATATACATATACATACCTCATTTTTTTTTAAAGGGTAGAAGGCAGAAAACATTTTCAAATCCAAAAGTGTTTCGTGAAAGCGGAAACGAGTGCTAGGAAAAAATCACTCACATTTGGTGGAAGCAGTTCATAGATTGGGTACATGGTTGAAACATAACACTAGTGCAGCTGTCCCAGATTCTTCTGGCAGTAACCCATTTGAGTTCCAGAGCCTCTTCTGGCAAGATTGGCTTATAAATGGGAAAACTTTAACACAGCTTGTGAGGCAGCTCGGAAGTTCACTGGAAATACAAGACAGTGGAATCAATTCTTTTTTTGGACCACAACATTACAGATTACAGGGGGAAAGAGTAGGAGGCAAGCAATTTAAGTTAGTTTTTATTTACGGCTGGGAAGTTTCTAAACACTCCATGAAGCTGTTGAAATGACTTTGATACTTCTTGGTACCAGCTTCTTGATCAGTCCATCATCATTTGGAGCTGTTTCTGTTGATAAAGGTAAACATTAGTTTTCCTTTTTTTCTTTTTTAAGAGACAGAATCTCGCTCTGTTATAGTAATGTGATTATAACTCACTGTACCCTTGAATGACTGGACTCAAGCAATCCCCCCACCCCCGTCAGCCTTCCAAGTTGCTAGGACTACTGGCACCTGCCATCACATATCATGCCTGGCTCACTTCTTTTTATGTTTTATGTTTTATTTTTTGAGACAGAGTCTCACTCTGTCACCCAGGCTGGAGTGCAGTGGCAAGATCTCGGCTCACTATAACTTCTCCTCCTGGGTTCAAGTGATTCTCAGCCTCCCGAGTAGCTGGGATTACAGGCATACGCCACCATGCCTGGCTAATTTTTGTATTTTTAGTAGAAATGGGGTTTCACCATGTTGACCAGGCTGGTCTCAAACTCCTGACCTCAAGTGATCCACCCACCTCAGTCTTACAAAGTTCTGGGACTATAGGCGTGAGCCACCATGCCCAGCCATGCCTGGCTAATTAAAAAAAAAATTTTTTTTTTTGTAGAGACAGGGTTTTGCTATGTTACCCAGGGTGGTCTTATGCTCCTGGACTCAAGAGATCCTCCTGCCTTGGCCTCCCAAAGTGCTGGGATTACAGATGTGAGCCTCTGTGCTTGACTTGGGCTAGGATTTAATATGAGGAATTAAGAAGTTTGTTAGCAATAATCTGAGGTAAAATTCAAGAACAGTGGCATATAGTTAGGAGCAAATAAACAGTAAACAAAAGCTTTCTATCGTCCTTCTCTTCAACAGTACTTGTATTGTTTTTTTTTTTTTTTTTTTTTTGAGACGGAGTTTTTGCTCTGTCGCCCAGGCTGGAGTGCAGTGGCCGGATCTCAGCTCACTGCAAGCTCCGCCTCCTGGGTTCACGCCATTCTCCTGCCTCAGCCTCCCGAGTAGCTGGGACTACAGGCGCCCGCCACCTCGCCAGGCTAATTTTTTGTATTTTTTAGTAGAGACGGGGTTTCACCGTGTTAGCCAGCATGGTCTCGATCTCCTGACCTCGTGATCCGCCCATCTCGGCCTCCCAAAGTGCTGGGATTACAGGCTTGAGCCACCGTACCCGGCCAAACAGTACTTGTATTGGTTGATTGATTTATCAAATTTTTATTGATGGATTCCTGTATGCCAGGCACTGCCCTAAGTGCTTGGGGCACTTCAAGGAATAAAACAGATAGAAATTCCTGCCCTCATGTGGTTACATTCTAGCACGGAAAAGCATTACTAGTAAATTATATAGTACGTTACAAAGTGATAAGTGCTAGGGAAAAAGGAGTATTGTAAGTAGGATAAACTTTCCTCTTAGTGCCTTGAACATAGCAGACACCTTCTGTGTAAATAAATGAAGGAATGGATGATTGAACTACTTTGATTTGGATGAGGAGACTGAGGAAATAAACCACTTTGTCCTCTAAGAGTTCTTGTTCTCTTTTGCCTCTCTGCTGCTCCTTTTCCTGCCATTCTTTTTCTTTTGGTGGGGGATTTTAAAAGAGCTGTACCACTTTCTCATCCTTTTTTCTTTTTCTCTTCCTTTGCTTTTCTTGCTGGTGGGGTTTGGGGAAAACCCATGAACTATTGAAACTCTGGACCAAGTAAGTTCTGTGTGTCTAGCATATATGCTAAAAGGATGCAGGGCAGAGGAAGAAATCCTTTGTTGGGTACAAAATAAGGATATACATAATAAGTCTGTGTTCTGACTCTCCACTTTTCTTTGGGAGATGGTATATATAATGGTTAAAAACATGGGCTCGGCCAGGCGCGGTGGCTCACACCTGTAATCCCAGCACTTTGGGAGGCCAAGGTGGGCGGATCACAAGGTCAGGAGATCAAGACCATCCTGGCTAACATGGTGAAACCCTGTCTGTACTGAAAATACAAAAAATTAGCCGGGCATGGTGGTGGGCACCTGTAGTCCCAGTTCAGAAGGCTGAGGCAGGATAATGGCGTGAACTTGGGAGGCAGAGCTTGCATTGAACCGAGATTGCGCCACTGCGCTCCAGCCTGGGCAACAGAGTGAGACTCCGTCTCACAAAAAAAAAAAAAAAAAAAAAAAAAAAAAAACATGGGCTCTAAGCCAAACTGCTGGGGTTCAAATTGTGTTTAATCCATTATTACTTGGAAGACCTTGGGCAAGGTAATTAACCTCTGTGCTTTGGTTTCTTCTTCTGTAAATTGAGAGTAAAACTTAATGGCATTATTTTAAGAATTTAGAGTTCTCATGTAAAGCTTTTAGAACAGTGCCTGGCACATGGTAGGTGCTTAATAAATGTGAACGCTGACAGCTTGCCCTGAGAGGCAGAACGTGAAGGTGGGGAATGCAGCCGTAATGAAGATGGAGGGAAATGCTCGTGTTTATTAGATGCCTGCTCTTTGACAAGTAGGGTAGAAATATATACATTTTCATTTATCCTCAGTAAAATCCTGGGAGAATGTGAAGATCACAAAGTTAAGAAACTTCCTCACAGATCCAGGATCTGAACTTAAGTATCTCTAACACTAAAGACAAGATTTTTATTATACCATGCTGAGGAGGGAGATTGGTTGGTACACAGAATATGTATGCTTCTCTAAAATGGACAGCGGGAAGGCTGGACAAGAGACCATTTCCTCATGTATCTCCTCTTTATTATATGTCAGCAAGCTAATGGATATGATCTAGCATGAAAGTTGATAACCTTAGGGAAGGTTCTGAATTGTATACATCAGCCAAGGAATATTTCACAGAGGAGTTTTGACTTAGGGAACAGGTTTTTGCTCCAAAAGAATTGGAGGTGGATGGGAAAAGGGAAGATTGTTGATCAAAGGGTACAAAATTGCAGTTAGACAGAAGGAATATAGTGATCTGTTACATAGAATGGTGAGTATAATAAGTAATAATCCACTGGATATGGTGGCTCAGGCCTGTAATCCCAACACTTTGGGGGGCCAAGATGGGAGGATTGCTTGAGGTCAGGAGTTGGAGACCAGTCTGGGTAAGATAGTGAGACCCCATCTCTTAAAAAAACAAACAAACAAACACTCAATTAGCCAGGTGTGGTAGCACATGCTTGCAGTCCTAGCTACTTGAGAGGCTGAGGCAGGAGGGTTGCTTGAGCCCAGGAGTTTGAGGTTACAGTGAGCTGTGATTGCACCACTGCACTCCAACCTGGGTAACAGAGTGAGACCCTGTCTCTAAAAAGTAATAATAATAAATAAAAAATAATGCATTGTATACTTCAAAATTACTAAAAGAGTACATTTCAAATGTTTTCTTTATTTTTTTTTGAGATGGAGTTTCACTCTGTCTCCCAGGCTGGAGTGCAGTGGCACGATCTCGGCTCACTACAACCTCTGCCTCCTGGGTTCAAGTTATTCTTGTGCCTCAGCCTCCTGAGTATTGTGATTACAGGCATGTGCCACCACACCCGGCTAATTTTTGTATTTTTACTAGAGACGGGGTTTCACCACGTTGGCCAGGCTGGTCTCAAACTCTCAGCTTCAAGTGATCCACCCTCCTCAGTCTCCCAAAGTGCTGGGATTACAGGTGTGAGCCACTGCACCCAGCCTTAAATGTTTTCATCACCCAAAAAATGAGAAATATGTGAGGTAGTAGATCTGTTAGTTAGCTTGATTTAATTATTCTACAATGTGAACATATATTGAGACATCACAGGGTACCCTACATATATATGTAATATATACAGTTATTTGTCAATTAAAAATAAAATAAATAAAATATTTTAACAGAGAATAAGGAAGGCTGCCCTGAGTTGGTATGAATCTTCCCTTGGAGCTTATCAGGATGGAGTGGCTGTTCTTGATGTAGGAGGTGTGGGTTCTGGGACACACAAGCAGGATTAATTCTGTGTCCAGAGCCTCAGAAAAGAAACATACTCTATTGTGGCTCCCAGACTCTTTCATAATTTCACAGCAAGGAGAGCTGTGCTTTCTTCATAGGCTTTTTTGAGGTTGTTATTGTTTTTGAGGGCTCCTTCAGGAAATTAATTGGTCTGCTTTTCCAACTAGGAAGAAGATTCCCTCCTTAATATCTGCAAGGAGATTGTGGAACGATGGTCAGAAACTCAGAATGTTGTCACCAAAGTGAAAAAAGAAGGTAGAGTCAGAGTTTCTATGTTTAACCTCCAGAGCATTTTCCGGCAGCCTTGACTGTATAGCTGTTAGGGAGAGATATTTTCATTTTCCCCTTGGATGCTCATTTTCCCAAAGATAGTGCACACTGGCAAACACCCAGCAGCCTGTGTTAACTCTTTACTGAACACTGACTTCCTTTTCTTTTTTTGTATTTTTCCATTTCATCTGACCACAGTTATCTTCATTGTATTTTTTCACTTTTTGTTTTTCATCTTCTTTCCACTGCTTCTTGTAGATTTGCATTGCAGGTATAGAGTCAACTATATTTTTACCACTTCCTACTTTTTTCATGTTGTCTCTTTTTTTGAGGCAGAGTCTTGCTCTGTCACCCAGGCTGGAGTGCAATGGTGTAATCTCGGTTCACTGTAACTGCTGCCTCCCAGGTTCAAGCGATTCTCATGCCTCAGCCTCGTGAGTACCTGGGACTACAGGCGCATGCCACCATGCCTGGCTAAATTTTGTGTTTTTAGTAGAGATGGGGGTTTCACCATGTTGACCAGGCTGGTCTTGAACTCCTGACCTCGTGTGATCCGCCCACCTCAGCCTCCCAAAGTGCTGAGATTACAGGCGTGAGCTACTGCGCCCTGCCTCATGTTGTCATTTCATAACACAAATTATGGTTGGTATTTGGCTTTATTCAGCTAAACACTTTATCCTTTAAAATGGAAAAGAAATGGGCGAATATACTCACCGCTAGGATGGTAGGTTAGCTACAGAAAACTCAAAACATAAAAGCCAAATTTGGAAAGATTCTGAACTCTGTACACTATTGGTTCTCAGTTTGGGCTGTATATTAGAATCACTTAATGTACCTGGGTTAGGGCCCAGGCATTTGTATTTTTTAAAAGCTCCTATAGGTGATTTTTTTTTTTTTTTTTTTTTTTTGAGACGGAGTCTCACTCTGTCGCCCAGGCTGGAGTGCAGTGGCCGGATCTCAGCTCACTGCAAGCTCCGCCTCCCGGGTTCCCGCCATTCTCCTGCCTCAGCCTCCCGAGTAGCTGGGACTACAGGCGCCGCCACCACGCCCGGCTAGTTTTTTGTATTTTTTAGTAGAGACGGGGTTTCACCGTGCTAGCCAGGATGGTCTCGATCTCCTGACCTCGTGATCCGCCCGTCTCGGCCTCCCAAACTGCTGGGATTACAGGCTTGAGCCACCGCGCCCGGCCTCCTATAGGTGATTCTAATGTGCAGCCAAGTGTGAGAACTACTATTTTACACCATTGCTTCCTTTTCTTGAGAATGGAGAACTTACTAGTTGATTTTATTTTATGGTATGGCAAAATATTCTTAATCTACGAATTCTACCTGGCATAATCAGAAACATAAATGGGACCAGCTTAAGTTGATTTTAGATTCCTGCTTAGGTTTTTGAGATGCCAGGGGGAGGAAGTTGAGTGTTTAGAGGCTTAGTTTTCTGTGGTTCTAATGCAGTGCTTTTCAACCTTTTTTTTTTTTTTTTTTTTTTTAAGGCAGCAGAACTTCAGTATATAAAACAAGTAAAATCAGGGCTGCTCTGATTGAAGATGGATACAAAGCTTGGCCTGCATGGCCTTTCCTTTCCTTTCTCAATGGCCCTGAGCCATGTCCTTTGAACTGCCGGGCTCTAAGGAGGCAGCAGATACCAATGTCTTTAGTACAAGTGCTGCCTGTGTGGACTAGTGGTTCAGTGAGCTTGTTCTCTCTCATACATCCGTGTTCTTCCTTCCTTCCACCACCTCCCAGATGAAGTACAGGCCATTGCCACCCTAATTGAGAAGCAGGCACAAATTGTGGTAAAGCCAAGGATGGTGTCAGAAGAGGAGAAGCAGAGAAAAGCTGCCCTCCTGGCCCAGTATGCTGATGTGACAGATGAAGAGGAATATCCTTTCTGGAGTCTCGGTACCATTCCCTAAAGCTCAAGCCAGACATATTTGTGGGTTTACAGTGACCTTTGGCAAGTTGCTAATCCTCCTCTGTGGCTTAATTTTCCCCTCTAAAATGGCAGTAATCTATAGCCCTTTGTGGGTATGTGGAGTGATACTGGATTAGTTGATACTGGACTTATATTTTTCAACACACAATCAGTATATTCCTGAAAACTATGGTGTAAAACAAATAATGTCTTAATAGTTCATTTATATTGTGCTTTCAGAAAATACAATATAGCTGTAATTCTTTATATTCATATAATACTTTTCTATACAGTGTAGTATAATCCATCTTTATGTTCTTTCCCAGTCATTAAGGGAACTGAGACACCAACAGATGAACGGGTGATCAGAGGCATTCAGAAGATTAGTGGCAAAACCAGGACTAGAACCTGGGTATTTTTGGGTGAAAGATTCTCTAAATTTAGAGCAGTTTGACTCTTTTCTTTCTTATGTGACCAGGTAGTTAAAAGTAAGGCTGAACCCCCAAAGCAATACCAGAATAAATCTGGAATTTGGGAACTGTGCAAAAAGAAAGTGTTGCCAGTAGGGGCAGGTTTAGTTCCCTGTGAATTTCATACTTATTTAGGAAATGCTTTGCTTACTGAGCCTACTTGAAGTATGTGGCATATTATGCAGCGGACATCATACCAGAAATGTCAGCTGTGTAATCACTAGTTTAGGAAAGAATTCTTGGGCTCTTTGGAGCCAGTTTCTCTCTTTTTATTTATTTATTTATTTTTATTATTATTATTTTTTTAATCTTTTTTGAGATGGAGTCTCACTCTGTCACCTAGGCTGGAGTGCAGTGGCACAATCTTGGCTCATTGCAACCTCTACCTCCCGGGTTTAAGCTATTCTCCTGCCTCAGCCTCCAGAGTAGCTGGGACTATAGGCGCGTGCCACCACACACAGCTAATTTTTCATATTTTTAGTAGAGACAGGGTTTCACCATGTTAGCCAGGCTGGTCTCAATCTCCTGACCTCATGATCTGCCTGCCTCGCCCTCCCAAAGTGCTGGGGTTACAAGCGTGAGCCACCATGCCCAGCCTCTCTTCTGAGTTTTTCTTATGAGTTTTCTTGCCAGGGTTGGCAGATCTATGGTTCTGGTGACATAATTTCTCATCTTGGGCTAGAAAAGAAATTTTAAAGCAGTAGTTCTCCTGGAGGACTTGTTTTTTTTTTTTTTTTTTTTTTGAGACAGAGTCTCGCGCTGTGTCACCCAGGCTGGAGTGCAGTGGCGCGATCTCGGCTCACTGCAAGCTCCGCCTCCCAGGTTCACGCCATTCTCCTGCCTCAGCCTCCGAGTAGCTGGGACTACAGGCGCCCGCCACCACGCCCGGCTATTTTTTTGTATTTTTAGTAGAGACGGGGTTTCACCATGTTAGCCAGGATGGTCTCGATCTCCTGACCTCATGATCCACCCGCCTCGGCCTCCCAAAGTGCTAGGATTACAGGCTTGAGCCACCGCGCCCGGCCTGGAGGACTTGTTAAAACACAGATTGCTGGGTTTCACCCACAATTTAGTAGGTTTGGCATAGGTCCCAAGAATGTGTATTTCTAATACATTCCTGGGGGTTTTGTGAACCACACTTTGAGAACCACTGTTTAGAGGTCATCTGGCTTCCAGGTAATGTGGCAATCCACCCAGACCACTTAAGTTTCTTTTCAGCCTCCAAGAAAAGGACCTTATGGAAGATACATCAATCTTTCCTAAGTTGAGGTTTCCAAAGATGAATCTCCTGGGTTTATCACCATATCCCTGAGAATGTGCTCCCTCCATTCAGTGTGCTTTTCCTACTTACCAGTCTATTGAATGTTTTCTAATGTTAGGTTGGGATGTGCCAACTGTTGTTTTCCATCTGACTTTCCTTAACATCACTTACTGAAGCAGATGAGAAGGATGATTCAGGTGCTACCACAATGAACATTGGTTCTGACAAACGTATCCTTCTGGGTCCCTCCCCATGTGTTTCTCCATAGAGTCCTCTTGAGATCAGTTTTTATTTTGCAGTCATTGCTGGCAGCTCCCTTTTACCTTCAGGAACGTATGTCATGCTAGCATTGGAAGCCCCATTCCTAGGACAGTCCTAGATAGTCAGTTTAGCAAGAACTTTCCCCAGAGAAAACACGTTAACAAGTACTGTAAAGGGATTAGTTTTGAGGAAGGATTTCTAAGGGAAAATAAAAATCTGTACTTCCTGTATATAGGAATATAGCTCTGAGTTGCCCAGCATTATGGAGAAAATTAAAATAATATTGAGGTCAGGCATGATGGCTTACACCTGTAGTCCTGGCACTTTAGGAAGCCGAGACGGGTAGATCGTTTGAGCCCAGGAGTTCGAGACCAGCCTGGGCAACATGGTGAAACCCTGTCTCTACTAAAAAAAAAAATACAAAACATTAGCCAGGTGTGGTGGCACGTGCCTGAGGCTGAGTTGGGAGAATCACCTGAGCCCAGGAAGTCAAGGCTGCAGTGAGCCAAGATCTTGCCACTGCACTCTGGCCTGGGATATGGGAGTGAGACTGTGTCTCAAAAAATAATAAAATAATGTTGAAATTTTCTCTTTTTCCTCAAAAACCTTATGATTTGTCAGATAATACAAACACTAAACACTTTTTTTTTTCTTTTTTTTGAGACAGAGTCTCGCTCTGTTGCCCAGGCTGGAGTGCAGTGGTGCGATCTCGGCTCACTGCAGCCTCCGCTTCCTGGGTTACAGTGATTCTCCTGCCTCAGCCTCCTGAGTAGCTGGGACTACAGGTGCGCGCCACCATGACTGGCTAATTTTTGTATTTTTAGTAGAGACAAGGTTTCGCCATGTTAGCCAGGATGTTCTTCATCTCCTTGACCTTGTGATCTGCCCGCCTCAGCCTCCCAAAGTACCGGGATTACAGGCGTGAGCCACCGTACCCGGCCCACAAACACCAAACACTTTAAGCTAAAAATATGGACATATTGAAACATTTGTGCTGATGGCTGGGCACAAGGGCTCACACTTATAATCCCAGCACTTTGGGAGGCCGAGGTGGGAGGATCACTTGAGTCCAGGAGTTCAAGACCAGCCTGGCAGCATAGTGAGACCCTGTCTCTACAAGGAAAAAAATATATATATTAAAAATTAGCCAGGCTTTGTGGTACACATCTGTACTCCTAGCTACTCAGGAGAAAACCTTATCTAGTATTAACAGGTTTTGTTTTTAAAGTTTTAAGAAATAAAGGGTAAAGTTTTTGGCATTTCCCCTATTGTTTACATGGTCAAAAGGAAAATCCCAGTCACTTCTAGTTACAAAATGTGCCATGTTTTGGTGGTGTGGGCAATCAGATTATTATAGTTGATGACTGTTGTTAAACTCATTTTCTTTTTTTTTGAGATGGAGTCTCACTGTGTCACCAGGTTGGAGTGCAGTGGCGTGATCTCGGCTCACTGCAACCTCTGCCTCTCAGGTTCAAGCGATTCTGCCTTAGCCTCCCGAGTAGCTGGGACTACAGATGTGTGCCACCATGCCTGGCTAATTGTTTGTGTTTTTAGTAGAGACCTGTTAGCCAGGATGGTCTCGATCTCCTGACCTCATGATCTACCTGCCTCAGCCTCCCAAAGTGCTGGGATTATAGGTGTGAGCCACTGCGCCCAGCCTAAACTCATTTTCTATATCTCATAAATCCAGTGTTTATGGTTATTAGAACGTGGTTTTCACTTCAACTTTAGTAGTCTAGGAACAAAAGCAAATTGATAAAGTTTAATAAGGTTAAACATCTTATTTAACTCTTTTCAGGCATTTTAACAGTGCCAAGTACATAAACATTTAGCCAGTTACATTACTACTCTGTTCACCAAAACTAGCCTTGATTCTCTAATATTCTGCCATTGAATGATAAAAGTACTTATTCTAGAATGAAATTTCATTTCAATGAAATATTTTGTTTTCTTAATTTTTTGTTTCTTTGATAAAATATTTTAAAATTCATATTTAGATAAATCTGAGTAACAGTTTTATTCCAAAGGACATTTCAAAACTTTTGTAATATAACTTTAGGATTTCTCTGTTAGACCAAGGATAAACGTAAGGGTTTTTTTTTAAAAGACTAGGAATAGGTAAAGACCATTCAGGACTCAGCAGGTGGAGAGAGGATAAGTATAATGAAGAAAGACAGCAGATGTGATCTGTGTGATCTGTACCCTAATCCCTTAACTCACCTGTAGTTCTGTTCCGAAACACCAATGTGGAAGATGTCCTTAATGCCCGAAAACTGGAGCGAGACTCACTTCGGGATGAGTCCCAAAGGAAGAAGGAACAGGACAAGCTGCAGAGGGAGAGAGACAAACTAGCCAAGCAGGAGCGCAAGGAAAAGGAAAAGAAAAGGACACAGAGAGGGGAGCGAAAGCGATAACCTTGGCCTACTCTATTCTTCCCCTCCATGAACTTATTATCAAAGGGAGAGCTGGTTGTGTATTTAAGAGAAATGAGAGTGCATTGCAAAATAGTTTTCCAAGGCATTTCCCCTATTGTTTACATGGTCAAAAGGAAAATCACAATCACTTCTAATTACAAAATGTGCTATGTTTTGGTGGGGTGGGCAATCAGATTATTATAGTTGATAACTGTACCAAAGATCTGGAATGGGGGCCACCTTTATATTTTAATACTGAAGTCCTGTGCTCCTTTTGGCCACTTTAAAAGTCTTCCCTTACCTTGGATAAATAGCAGGAGGATTCATAAAGCTAACAGTTTTCATCCTGAAGGAGCAGAAACATAATCAATCCCTCCCTGAGATAAAATGTGGGCATGCACATTGCTTTGGAGGCAGTATTCAGCTGTTAAGTGTAGTATTGTTTTATGGCTGAAATAGAAAGCTAATGAAGAGCCCTACCTGGATCCATATTTTATGTTAACATGGCAGCAGAACTAGGAAAATGGGAAGAAATTATTTGGCGGGTGTTCTAGATCTGATTTTTTTTTTTTTTTTAAGTTTCAGCCTATGGGAGGAAAAGAGGTATCTTTTAAAATAGAGATAGTTACATGTTTTCCCTCATCTAGGCTGTGTCACTATTGGGTGCAAGGATATCATTGTTGGCTAGATTCATTTTGTATAATCATGTATCCTCTTGAGTGCTGGTAGATATTTTAATCCTGATCTTTCCCTAAAACATGAGTATTAAGAAATTATAATTCCTGGTTTAGAGAAACTGGAGAAATCACCCTTTTAAGGAAGAAACACTGGAAATCTCTGCTAACACCAAGATATTTAAGAGTGTACATAGTAGGTCCTCAACAAATTTATTGAATGAATGAGTGAATGGAAAAACTGGGAGAATCAAAAGTGAGCAGAAGCGCTCCATTTCTACTTCTGTCACAAACCACATTAAATTGTAAACAAGGCCCTTCTCCACTTGACTTCAGGCAGCAGATTGTCTAGAAGCTAAGGACGGCAATTTCTCTCACAAGACAAAGTAGATAGTTTATACCAGGGGTTGGCAAACTACTGCCCACGGGCCGAATTTGGCCCAGTCTGTTTTTGTATGGTGCAAACTAAAAATTATTTTTACTGTTTTTTTTTTTTGAGACAGAGTCTTGCTCTGTCGCCCAGGCTGGAGTGCAGTGGCGCAATCTCAGCTCACTGCAAGCTCCGCCTCCCGGGTTCACGCCATTCTCCTGCCTCAGCCTCCCAAATAGCTGGGACTACAGGCGCCCACCACCACACCCGGCTAATTTTTTTGTATTTGTAGTAGAGACGGGGTTTCACTGTGTTAGCCAGGATGGTCTCGATCTCCTGACCTCGTGATCCACCCGCCTTGGCCTCCCAAAGTGCTGGGATTACAGGCGTGAGCCACCGCGCCTGGCCGATTTTTACATTTTTAAAGAGTTATAAAAGAAAAAATAATGTGGTCTGTAAAACCTAAAATATTTACTACCTGGCCTGTTGGAGGAAAAGTTTGCCAATCTCTGTTTTATACCATTAACTATGAGATTAACAAAAACTTTTACCTTTGTGCAGAAGGTTAAGAAAAAAAGCATGGTTAAGGAAAAGGAGATGTGTTACCTGTTTATACACTCCTATAACCGTGGCATTGCAAAAAATAAAAATAACCACCTTTAAAAAAAATAAATCTTATTTAAATTGCTGTCTTCTGACTTATTTTGATTCCTTCTACTTACCCATGGAAATGAAATATGTGTGAGTAGTTACTTAGGAATGCGATGATTTTTATTTTATGCTTTGTTTAGATTAGCCCTATAACTTATATTCCACTAATGGAATCTCTTCCTAGAATCCATAAATTCTCTTTCTCAATTTTCCTTTTTGGGAAGTAGGAATTAGATCAGAAAGATTAGCGTGTTTTTTGGAACATCAGGAAACTGGCTTTGAAGTCCTTTGAAGTACTATTACAGTCTTAGTCCTTTATGTGGTGGTAGCGATAGGGTATGATAGAGCCTATTTTAATTTAGTAATCCTTATTTTGGGATTTTGGGTTGTTCTCACCTTGATTTTTGTCACTGAAGTAGTCAGGTTATATCCACGGTCCCCTGAAGGGTACTTGTTTCAATTTGTTAGTAGTCAGTTCTTTCTTCTGGGACTCTACTATGTATGTCACAGTTAAGTATACTCTCAAACTAATGCTTAAACAGAAAAAAGAGGATCAACTCATTAGGCTTTGAGTTTAGTTATCCACTTGACTCAGGTGCTAATAAATCCTTTACATCTAAAATGTTCAGTATTGCAAAGGGCAAATTTTTTTTGTTTGTTTGTTTTTTGAGACAGATCACTCTGTCACCCAGTCTGGAGTGCAGTGGCGCCATCTTGGCTCACTGCAACCTCCACTTTGCAGGTTCAAGCGATTCTCCTGCCTCAGCCTCCCAAGTAGCTGAGACTACAGGCAAGCACCACCACACCCAGCTAATTTTTTGTATTTTTAATAGAGATGGGGTTTCACCGTGTTAGCCAGGATGGTCTCGATCTCCTGACCTCGTGATCCACCCGCCTCAGCCTCCCAAAGTGTTGGGATTACAGGCGTGAACCACTGCGCCCAGCTGCAAAGGGCAAATTTTAAACAACCGTATCTTCTATGGTAAGACTGAGTTTTAGGCCAGATTTTGGATTTCAGGCATAAATTCTCAACCCTCTAAAACTTTATAGTAGCAGATTATTCAAGTGAGAGGGACACTGATAACAACTCAAGGTAATTTTGCTTTTTCCATTAAAAAGAATTAGTACACCAAGTTCTTTTGGATTAGAAATGGCGGGAGCATCAGTTTTATCAGTTTTAATGCAAATTTTGTAAAAGTTTTGTAATGTTTTCATAGGTTGTAATTCAGAAGTACAATGTTTTCATAGGTTGTAATTCAGAAATACAAGTACATAAGAACCATCTGTTAGAGGATATGCCATTGAAAGGGACACCAACTAATTTAAAAATTATCTATTGGGTGATGTGATTAACAATATTTAAAAGACTTTTGTTAAGTGTTTGGTTCTTATTAATGGACTGGTATTTCATTTCTGACCAGTATCATGTAAAAGCTTCCCTAAAATTTTTATTCTGGTTTACCTGGATTAGCATAAAGATAGAGCAAAAATTTCATCTTTGAAAGAGATCAGGTTAGATCCATGGATATCTGAATGGCATTGATTTATAAACCAACATTATTACTTGTGTGTTAATAGTGAAATCTAAAACAGTGTAAGTTCTTAAATTCATTTAACTTTCTGATATGAGTGACTCTTAAGGTTAGAAACTAATATAAATTTAGAAAAATGAAACCAAATGTTTTCAACAAAGTAATTTATTTTTTTCCTGAGACTAAATTCAGTACAGTATTTGTTTTTATAACATCCAACATGTCTTATGTTAAACTTAACCACTTTCTATGCAGTGACTGTGGTGAGATGATCTATTTTATTTGACTACCCTCAATGTAATTCATTTGGGTAGTTCTAAGGCATATCAGTGATCAAAATGTTTCTCCCTACAGTTACTCCTGCATTCTCAATCAGTCTCTTCTGCACATCATCTAAAGAAAATTTATGTGGTATGATTACACTCTTTTTTTTTTAATACCAGAATTTCTAAAACTAAGAAAAACACTAACATTTAAAAATCAGTGTTTCTAGTCAAGGATATTTCAATTAAATTTCATCAGTACATTATAGTTTAACTCATGCTAGAAATGTTAAAACCCAAGATCTTCTGAGTCACATAATACCAACATTTCATATTAATGAATAAATTACTCAAGTTCTATACAAAGATACTAAGTGATGAGAAACAGAAAAAGCTTTCAATAGTTTTAAAAAAATACAGAAGCAAACTAATGAACACAACTACACAAAATATACACTAACCAATTGCAAGCTAAACTAGTTAGAGATTAACCTTTTAAAAAATACATTTTAGAACTTCGTGATACCCTCATAAAAGGCAGCAAACTAAGGGTATTAAAACAGTAGTCATTATTTCAGTTACTGTGTATCAAGTCTAAAAGATCCAGACAAAGGGAATGTTTTGTGATTCAATTTAAATAACTTTAAAATTGGAAACATTTAATAATTGATAATATAATTAAAAGTTAAAGAATATATACAAATGATCTGAATAGGTTTTATATTCAGTAACTTGCATGGTTTTTACACTGGCACTTTTATCATTAATTTAGGAGAATCAGATGCATTTCCCTCCATATACTTAGGCATTAAGATTTCAAATTTATAAATATGGTAGTATTTTAAATATTAAATTTTTACATGAATATTGGGTTTATCCATACTTTCCTTTGTTTCCCAGGTATTATCCAGTTTTGCAAGGAAAACACTTTTATATCACAATCAAAACTTGTCTTGGTTACTAGGCTGTAGCCATAATTGGGTTACAGTCACTTAGATTCATTATTTGGAATTATACCTAACTAAGACAGACCTAAATTAAACTTATCTCCTAGAAGAATTTCACATTTGCATTTACCTGCATGGCAGAATGGGTTTAAGCATATTTTAGCTGTTAGGAAATATTTAATTTACTTAAACTTGTTATCTGACTACTCAGAACTCTTGAGTAGTCAGCTGTACCTTTGAGCTTACTTAAAACTATATCGGATTCACTTCAAATAGAAGATTTTTAAATAGAAGTTAGACTTCATTAAGGTATTGGTATTAACTTTAAATCTGAAAGAAAACATACTGAAAGTTTGACAAGTTCATTAAAAAATTTTTAGCATGTCTTGATATATTTATCAGCTTTTTATTCTTCTTTCTGCTGTCATTTCCTTAATGTTTGTTTGTTTCACCTCTCTGGTTCATTGGATTGCTACTATTTATGCTTTCATGGACTTTATCTTCACAGTTTACTGTATCTTGTAAAGCCTTTACCACATCAGCTGTACTGGCTGTTTTTGGCAAGGTCATCTGCAGTGCACACCACAGAGTAGTGCGTGTTTTCCGAGTAGCCACACACATCTCTTTAATTGCTGAAGCAAGGGCAAAAACATCTGTAAAATAAACATTCAGGATAATTTCATATTAAATGCCATTTAAATATCTGTTAAATCTTACAAAACCCAGTGCTTTTGCTACTAAATGATCAAATGTTATTTTTGTAAAAAAAGGATGGTTATTGATTGAACCAAAGTCCTGTCCTTTATCATTAAAATATTTAAAATTATTGATACTTTATTTCTGACTTGTACAATAGTGACTATACTTTGAGTAGAACACAGACTATCTTAAAAGTTATAATAGACAAAATTAATAAAATGGAAATACTTTTGGAGTGAATAATGTGGAGATTATTTACCAATTTATTCTGTAGATAAGTGTTAATTTTAGAAATCTAATCTTTCAACCTCAGAATCTGACTTTATCAATACCTAAATTATTGCACTGACTTATCACAAGAATATGCATCAATATTTGTACCTCTGTCATCTTGGCATCTAGGAACTCCTTGCCTTTGCCGATTGGAAGCATTAACAATTTCATCCTTTCTACGTGACTGTACAATGTGAATAGACTCCAAGTGTCTATCAAGAGCAGTAGAGATATTGGCATGAAGAAGAGAACTCCGAAGACGTTCCATTTTGCCTAGTAAAGTCACAACCTGAGGGAAGCATTTTAAATTTTGATAAGACATGTCCTGCCCTTAACTTAAGTAAAAACAAATCTTCAGTGAAGCAGAATAGAGATGACAGCAATAATATTCATTCAATAAATCAAAGAATGCTTAGTGTCCTGACACCATGCTGGGGAAACAAAAATGGAAAGTGTTTTCTATCTACTTGTCTATGTTAATTCTAAAAATATGTGGCAGTTGATTACTGAAAAGCATCAATGAAAATGTTAAATATTCAAACATTACCATATCATTAACAGTGCAAATACAAGATCTGATACTGTTTTTGGCAAATAAGAGACCAGCCTGCAAACAGCATTGTTAGGAAGTATTGTAATCTAATGGAAAAAGTTTTGAGCTAAAAAGAGAAGTACTTGATTGATTAATCCTGACCTCAATAAGTTTTTAATTTTTCTGGGCCTCTAATGTTCCCTTTTTGGAAATCAGAAATATTCAGATAGTAATACTGACTAGTGATAGCTTTAAGGAATCCATAATACAGAAAATATTGATTTAAATTTACATTAAAATAATACAAAATGACTCCTGTAACTGTCAAAACTGCTAAAGAAAATTAGGATGCTTCTCAATCCTCTGGATAATGAAACTTAAAAAAAGGCACTGATATATTAGGTCAGTAGAGGGAGTATGTTTCATATGCCTAACTTGTTTCAAATTCTAAACTTGGAAAGTGTATGGAAAGATAACTTTTTGAATAATTGCAGTTTGAAGATCAAGTAAATACAACAATTGTCTTTGGGAGTTAAATGATTTAACAATTGATATTAGAACTTGGTATTCACTGATTGGAGAATATAAGGGGAAAAGGCTTTTCAAGAAACTAATGGCACTGGAATTAATGTTTCTCTAACCTCAAACTTGTATTAAGTTTCTTTGTAATAAGTCTATTCCGGATGTTAAATATTTTCCTCTCAACTGTGTATCAGCCAGATCCTTCAGGGGAAAACAAAACACTCAAAAAAAACCTCCAGGGAACTACTAATTATTTTTAAATAAGACAATCATTTTGAGCAAATGATAAAGAGTAAAGAAATGTGCAGATTGGGGCTGGGCACTGTAGCTCACACCTGTAATCCCAGCACTTTGGGGAGGCTGAGGCGGGCGGCTCATTTGAGATCAGGAGTTCGAGATCAGCCTGACCAACACGGTGAAACCCTATCTCTACTAAAAATACAAAAAATTAGTCGGGTGTGGTGGTGCATGCCTGTAATCTCAACTATTCAGGAAGCTAAGGCAGGAGAATCGCTTGAACCCAGGAGGCAGAGGTTGCAGTGAGCCAGGATCTTGTCAGAGTGAGACTCTATCTCAAAAAAAGAAAAGTTTGCATAGGATGATTTTTAATAAAGTTTAAAAAGTATTTTTTTTTCAAAATTCTACAAAGCTAGCAAACTAGAAAATAGTAATTTTTAAACCCTCTGTTATTGAAATAATGCTGCTAAGTATAAATAAAATATATATATATATTTTTGAGATAGGGTCCCACCCTGTCCCAGGCTGGCATGCAGTGGCATCATCTCATCTCACTGCAATCTCTGCCTCCCAGGCTCAAGTGATCCTCCCACCTAAGACTCCTGAGTAGCTGGGACTATAGGCACATGCCACCATGCCCAGCTAATTTTTGTAGAGAAAATAAAATTATTATAACAGGCATAAATACATCCTTCTAAATTAATGTGAAGCATAAGCAAAGCTGGGAAAAGTATATCACTATCCACAGTATGTCATCCTTTATTTCCTAGAAATGTATTACTGAGATAAAGAAATTTTAATTTGGAACAGTTTTTTTTTTTAAATAATAAAAGACTGAAGTTTTTATTAACATCTGGCTGTACCTCATGTTAGGCTCTGAACGTACCATAGATAAATTCCATTGTACAGATTTACAAATTTGACTCATGTTCTAATTCCTAAAATGGTTTTATTCAATCATAGAGGTAATCCATTTGGCTGCATTTTTCCCCCAGGAATCTTTATCAAATTTTATTTGGAAAACTAAGTTTTTAAGAGAGGAAGGTCAAAAAAGGAAAAGTTTACCTACCCTAAGTTGCTTAGAAAATTCTGAAATTACAAAGAATAGGAATAATCATTAAATTACAAAATGAGAGGATTCTTACAACATTTGACTTGAAATAATATCCTGCTTTGCCAAAACAAAAGTATTTTGTTGGCTGAGCGTGGTGGCTTACACCTGTAATCCCAGCACTTTGGGAGGCTGAGGCGGGTGGATTGCTTGAGCTCAGAAGTTTGAGACCAACCTGGGCAACATGGCGAATCCTGTCTCTATAAAAAATACAAAAATTAGCTGTGCGTGGTAGTGTGCATCTGTAGTCCCAGCTATTTGGGGGCTTAGGCAGGAGGATCTTGTGAACCCAGAAGGTCAAGGCTACAGTGAGTGTAGATCATGCCACTGTACTCTAGCCTGGGTGACAAAGAGACCCTGCCTCAAAAAGAAAAGAAAAAAAAAGGAAAGATGATAATTCCCTGTTACCATCTTACGTAAGCACAGCTTGCTCATCAAGCTAGAAAACAAATGTGACAAAGAAATGAGACTTTCTCCATAAATAATACTCAAAATGGTTTTTGCTTTAAAAAAAAATTATTTCAGTTGAAGATTAGCTCCACTGCCAATCTGATCTTCAAGAAGAACCATTTAAATTATGAAAATTACTTTTTAAATGATTGAGTGAGACTATTTTCCCTTTCCTATTTTTTTTTTTTTTTTGAGACAAGGTCTTGCTCTGTTGCCCAGCTTGGAATGCAATGGTATGGTTATGGCTCACTGTAGCCCTGACCTCCCAGGCTCAAGCTATCCTCCCATTTCAGCCTCCTGAGTAGCACAAGCATGCGCCACCATGTCCAGCTAATTTTTAATTTTTAGTAGAGACAGGGTCTCCCTATGTTGCCTAGGATGGTCTCAAACTCCTGGGCTCAAGTGATTCTCCCACCTCCACTTCCCAAAGTGCTGGTATTACAGGTGTGAGCCACTGCACCCAGCCCCTTTCCTAAAAATTATAGTTCTAGGAACAAACATGGAAAAAATATATTTCAGAGAGTTAGATGTAAATGTGATTTAAAAACCCTTCAAAGTTCTAAAACTTGATGAGAGTTTTATTTATTTATTTATTTATTGAGATGAAGTCTCGCTCTGTCACTCAGGTTGGAGTGCAGTGGCGTGATCTTGGCTCACTGCAACCTCCACCTCCTGAGTTTAAGTGATTCTCCTGCCTCAGCCTCCCAAGTAGCTGGGACTACAGGCACATGCCACCACCCCCAGCTAATTTTTGTATTTTTAGTAGAGATGGGGTTTCACCATAATGGCCAGGCTGGTCTTGAACTCCTGACCTCAGGTGATCTGCCCGCCTTGGCCTCCCAAAGTGCTGGGACTACAGGAGTGAGTCACCATGCCTGGCCTGAAATTTTAACAAAATTTAACAAAATATCCATCCACTGTTATCTGTTTTTACAGCTTACTCTGGCTTGTTCTCGAAGTTCATCCACAATTAAGCGATCAACTCTAGATGGGTTGGAGGTCAGCCTTGGAATTGGAGTGTTGTTAGTACTGGATACTTTTTTTCCAGGATAATTCTTGGCAAGGGCTAATTCAGTCTGTAAAAAATTACATACTTTTAAAAAATTATATACTTTTTAGAATTTTCTAAATATGATTCGACCATGAATAATAGTTTTCATAAGCCTAATAAATAGAGTATTACCACTTTAAATGAAAATTCTGTTTTGGTATCAAAAGGCAACAAATGTAAACCACAGTACCACAGTATTTTTCTATCTTTTTTTTGAGAGTCTCGCTTTGTTGCCCAGGCTGGAGTGCAGTGGCACAGTCTTAGCTCACTGCAACCTCCGTTTCCCGGGTTCAAGTGATTCTCCTGTCTCAGCCTCCCAAGTAGCTGGGATTAAAGGTGCCTGCTACCATGCCTGGCTAATTTTTTGTATTTTTAGTAGAGAATGGGTTTCACCATGTTGGCCAGGCTGGTCTCCAACTCCTGACCTTGTGATCCGCCCGCCTTGGCCTCCCAAAGTGTTGGGATTACAGGCGTGAGCCACGGCGCCCAACTATCATCTTAATACAGATAGAATACCTGAGTATACAAACAGGTTAACACTAAAAAAATTAAAAGAAATAAACTTATAACCACTAAGGGGGTAAAAAAATCTACTTCAGGGCAAGTCAACTTAAAATAACAATAACTTTAAAATATCAAGCATTTTTCATCTTCATTTATTTAAGCTTCCCATTGGCCAACCCCATCCATTTTTAGTTTTTAAGTAACCCACTTAATTCCTTACAGTCATGAACTTATAGCAAATCCTGGACATTATAGAATTCAGCTCAGAAATAAGGCAAGTTGGCTGGGTGCAGTGGCTCACACCTGTAATCCCAGCACTTGGGACATCAAGGTGGGAGGATTGCTTGAGGCCAGGGGTTTGAGACCACCGTGGGGAACATAGTGAAACCCAATGTCTACAAAAAATTAAAATTACCTAGGCATGGTGGCATGTGCCTGTAGTACTAGCTACTCAGGAGGTTGAGGAGGAAGGATTGCTTGAGCCAGGAGTTTGGTTACAGTAAACTATGATTGTGCCACTGTACTCCAGCCTGGGCAACAGAGCGAGACTCTGTCTCTTTAAAACAACAACAAATAAAGCAAAAAGAAATAAGGCAAGTACTCTTAAACTACACTAAGGTAAACAGAATGAAGACAGGCAAAAGGAACATACTGTTACTCCTAAATGGTTAACTTTGTGTTACCTTTTTTCTCTCTTTTTCTAACGCTCTCCATTGTTCATAGCACTCTTCTAGACGAATATGAAGTTCACTGGCTGGTCCACTACGGGTTTTAATTGGTCTTTGAAATCCAAAAGTTGGCACGAGACCAGAAAAAGAATTATCACCATACATCATATCATTAAAATAAGGGTACAAATGGCTTAAGTCATCATAAGAAAATAAGTCATAGGAATCCAACAGTGGAACAACTGAATGGCCAAATGGGTGGGTGGATCTTAGGGGAAACCCATTTGAACCAAGTTGTTGAAAACCCTGATTATGCCTTAAGTCTCCCATCATATAATTATTAGAAAAGCATGACGCTTGTGTGCGATTCACACGGCTATTAATACTGTCTCCACCTCTCGTTCTGTGGCTATTTGAATGACCCTGTGACTCCAGTAGATCTTGGTATGTATTTTGTGATAAGCCATCTAAATGCTTTGAACCTTCCTCAGGATCATAATGTCCACTCTGGGGCTTGGCTTGAAAATTATGTTTGTTTACATTTTCAATTATCCCATACTGCTGAGCTGAATAGTTATCACAAAATCCATTTGGCTGCTTTATTTTTTTATCTGTAACCAATTCAAAGAGATTTTCTTCTCCAGGCTTTGTTAGTCCTTCTATGTGATTGACAGATTGGATTCTTTCTGCACCATTGTAACTAAAATCAAAACTAGAAAATGCTGAAGGGTTTTCTTGGCAATACTTCTGAAATAAATTGCTATTTGGGGTTAAGTTTGTGGATGATAGTTGGGGGAAATCTGAAGAATGGTTAGAACCTTTTGAAGCTGCACTTAAATGACTATTTAATTTCATCAAGTTACCTTGATTTCGATAAGGAATAGGAGTGTTATTTTTTGTTTGAACATTCATCCAAGTTGGTCTGTTTAAACTGATACCTCCTGAAGATGTTGCTGAGTTTGATAATAAATTCACTGATTTAAAATACTCAGAATTTGGGGGATCAGGTTTAGCAAACTGTTGCTTTTCTGTGACGTTAGCAAAATCATTAGCGGGACAAGCTGTGTGAGGTTTTAGTCCATATTCTGAGGTTAAGCCAAAATCAGCAGTGAATGCTGCTTCCTTTGCAAACTGTTTCTCTGTCAGATGTGGAGTAGTTTTTGGAAATGTGAAATTCTGCTGGTCAGGGATTGTCTCCTCCATTTTTTTCTGATTTGCTGGTTTAACCTGAAATAGCTTTGTGTAAGTATCTGCTTCTACAGTTGGTGTTTCAGGTGTGCCATTGGCTAATTTTTTGCTATCTTGGACACTAAAATTTGAACATTTATTAAGCTTAGCCTTATTAGGATGAACATATTCTGGGTATCTACAATAATCTACATTTTCATTGTATCTATTAAATTGAGAAAGAAACATCTCTGCCCTTTTTTGCTGTAATGGTGCTTCAAGACCTTTAGTACATATTCTGTCCCTTCCATAAGGGTAAATATCAACTCCTGATTCTTTCATGATGTCAGACAGACCAGTTTGTGGTGTAAAACAGTTTTTGATAAATGGATATTCTTGGAATGTTGTCTTAACTGTATCATTTGTCTGCATATTGTGACAGTTAGAATGATCACTTCGTGAGGGGTACATCCATTGTTCTTCAAGGTCTAAACCGGTAAATCCATGATAAAGTTCATCTATTTTTTGTTGTGGTGTGAGATTACTGTTATGCAGGTATTGCTTTTCCATTGCTGACATAGATTCACCACTATAAAAAGCTTGCTGAGAGATGGCTGTATCTATTGGCCTTTTGGTTTCTGTTAAGAGGTCATGGTGATCTGCAAATCTGCTTGTGTTCATTGGCCAAACTGACTTTAAATTGGAGGAGCAGGTCCTAGAACAAATAAATATATTTAATTACAACTTAGGTTTTAAAGACTTTATTTCCTCAGTGGAAGAGGGAGAAAAGGTCTTCAAAAACATTTATCTTGCCCCATGTCACCATTCTCTAATCCCTTTCAACTCTGCTTTATAAGCTACCATTAGCTCCAGATAATTATCTATCACATGAAATGTGCTATATGTTATATAAATATGCATTTTATTTATTTTTTATTTTTTTTAATTTTTTTGAGACGGAGTCTCGCTCTGTCACCCAGGCTGGAGTGCAGTGGCCAGATCTCAGCTCACTGCAAGCTCCGCCTCTCGGGTTTATGCCATTCTCCTGCCTCAGCCTCCCGAGTAGTTGGGACTACAGGCGCCCGCCACCTCGCCCGGCTAGTTTTTTTTGTATTTTTTTTAGTAGAGACGGGGTTTCACCGTGTTAGCCAGGATGGTCTTGATCTCCTGACCTCGTGATCCGCCCGTCTCGGCCTCCCAAAGTGCTGGGATTGCAGGCTTGAGCCACCGCACCCGGCCAAATATGCATTTTAATGTCTTCACTGTACTTTCCCAAGAGACAATAACTAAGGCCTAATATGTGACTTCATGGTCTTAGATGATTTATCTATAGTAAGCAGAAAATAAGTTTTTCGTTTGCTTAGGTTATTATATAAAAGCATTGTTGACCACAGTTTTTTTTTTTTTAAATGAAAAAAGATGTGTTTTGCTTAAACTCTGTGAAATTAAAATATTTTAATTGATTATATGTGTGCTACATACTTCCCTATTTATGAAGTAGGATATTTGCGTAATATGGCTTCCACACTCAAATAAAACAATTAAAACATTAAAAAATTTTCTAACACATGAATAAAATCCATATGTATTTCTGCATAGTAGTAATGAGTTTTATTCTTTGGGATCTATGTATAAAAGCTCCCTTGAATTTATATTCTTTAAGCCAATCTTTAGTTCATTCATGAACTCAAGGGAAATAGCTCTGAATTATGCAAGAATAATTTTTCAATGAAAGTCCTTACACAAAATCTTAGACTGAACTTCCAATTGTATAGCAAATACTTCAGCAAAATCAAGTCTCCTTGAAACAATATTTGAATTAAGATATCTAGTGTCAGATGATCCACTATTAAGTAAAAATAAAAGTTAATAAACAGGGTAATCTAGTGTATGTTAGTTTAAAAGCCTGTTATATACTATATAGATTATATACTAACCCTTCAGCAAAGTATGGCTGTGACTTATCTTGTTCTTCCAAAATGTTAGACACAAGTCCATATAAGTCTGTTTCACTGCCATAGTCATTTCTTTCTGTTTGAATCCTAAAAACAAATGAATTTGTGCTGAAATACAATATATTGATTACTCTTTCCAGACTTATCCTACCTTACCATTTTTATCTATAAAATATTTGGACTGAATCTACACCATCATTTCAAATAAAGAAGAGACTAGAACTCAAGAATATTTTCTTTTCCACATAAATATTTTATGTGGAAATGTCTTTTCCAAATAATATTTCTCCTTCATTTCAAATCCTATATCTAACTTACAGTGTATGCTTACCTCTTATTTCTCCACAACACATGCTTTTCATTTTAGGTGACCAAGATATAAATCTCTCATCTATGATGTCACAGACATGATTGGTATCATAGCTGCTCCTGAAAGCAAGTCTTGTCCTATTATATATCATTCCATCAACACCTGCTCAGCTTCCTCATTTGCAGTTTGAAAACCATATGAACCTGATGCTCTATTTTTGTGACTCTATACTAAATACTGGATAAAAAAGTGAAATGTGATATGGTCATCCTAGACACCATAGCAATTTTGCAGTTGTTCCTTACATGTAACAGATTTGGGAGCCATCCTTAATCCTTGCAAAGCATGACTGGATGGAGTTCCTTATATCCCAGAAATCCACCTAGTAACTGATACTGACTAAATACAAAATGTAAAAACCACAAGCACATGGAAGATTGGTACCTTTTACCTGTTACAGTTTTTGGGTAATTTCTTCCTAGAAGTAATACAGGTTGAGTATTCCTTATCCAAAATGCTTGGGATTAGAGGTGTTTTGGATTTCAGGGTTTTTTCTTGGATTCTGGAAATATACATTATACTTCAAATATATAATGTATATTTGTATATTTGGTTGAACATCCCTGATCCAAAATCTGAAATGCTCCAATGAGTATTTGTTTTGAGCATCATGTCAGCAAAAAGTTTTGGATTTTGGATCAGTTTGGATTTTGGATTTTCAGATTGGGATGCTCAACCTGTACGTTTGTTTGTTTGTTTATTTATTTTTGAGATGGAGTGTCACTCTGTTCCCCAGGCTGCAGTGCGCAGTCTCTGCTCACTGCAACCTCCGCCTCCCAGGTTCAAGCAATTCTCCTGTCTCAGCCTCCCAAGTAGCTGGGACTACAAGCGCGTGCCACCACGCCTGGCTAATTTTTTTTGTATTTTCAGTAGAGACAGGGTTTCACCATGTTGGTCAGGCTGGTCTCGAACTCCTGACCTTGTGATCTGCCCACCTCGGCTTCCCAAAGTGCTGGGATTACAGGCGTGAGCCACTGCTCCCAGCCCTGTACGTTGCTTTATAATAAATTGTAACTTCCTGTTTTTTCATATTTCAACATTTCATAGTGTTGGGGTATTTTAGAAATAAAATACCTTATATTTGCATAACACTCATATTTAATTGATCTTTATAACACTGGAAGGGTAAGCATTAGTAATCTTTTGTTATTATCTGTTGAATAAATGAATGATCATTTGAGATATTAAGAAACTTGTATTTTGCAAGGGTATATGACTTGCCAAACTACTTCATACTTGCTAAATAGTCTGCCTATAAGTCCAATACTTTTTCTACTACATGTGTTATCTCATAAAAGTTCAATATAAAAGCTTTTTTGTGTAATTATGTATTAGTATATATCTAAAAAAAATTCAATGTAATGTATACCAAATTGCTAGCAGCTGTTATTGGGTGGTGGGGGAGAAGGTTAAGATAGACTTTCACTTTTCTTGATACATATTTCTGAAAAGTTTGAATTTTTTCACTTGATCTTAGCCAAAAGCTGAGAAGAAATAGGCTTGAATTTTTTCAATAGCATATATCAACTTTAAAAATATTTTTGTTTTTTGTAGAATTATGTATTATATGGACTTTCTAATAAAATCATTATTTAGAGAATTTGCCAAGAATTTTAATTTTTAACACTTTTCTAATAAATACAAATAACTATTTCCTGATTAGACTAAAGATGCATCAGCTGCTATAAATAGCTCCCATACATAATTAAAGATAGATGTCACTCCCTTAGGGCTCTCTTTGCAATAGGCTCCCATAATATCCTAGTTATCGTCGTCATCGTCATTATCATCATCATCATCATCAAGATTATAAAGGCAAGGATAATATTTGCCATGTTTAAATTCTGGTATCCCCCATAGAAAAGCATCTGATGTACAGGGGGCCCTTATTATTTGTGGAATTGAACAGAAAAATAATTTAAAATATCTTATGTTTGATAAAACCCTGTTTGTTCTGTAGTTGTGAAGGAAAAAAATGGAAAATTTAGAACTGGATGACAAAAACATCTAAAAGTTTTAACTCATTCATATAAGTCATCTTTAGAAAGAAGAACTTAAGATTTATGCACTAAATGTTCCCACTAATGAATTTTTTTAAGTAATAACCTAGCTGGGCAGAGGCTCATGCCTATAATTCCAGCACTTTGGGAGGCCAAGGTGGGAGGATGCTTTGAGACCAGGAGTTCAAGACCAGCCTAGGCAACAAAGTGAGACCTCGTTTCTTAAAAAGAAAAGGAAACAAAAGTTTTTAAAGTTAGCTGACCACCGTGGTGCATACCTGTAGTCCCAGCTACTGTGGAGGCTGAGGCAGGAGGATGGCTTGAGCCCAGGAGTTCAAAGTTGCAGTGAGTCATGATCTCGCCACTGCCCTCCAGACTGGGTGACAGAGTGAGACCGTGTCTCAACAAAACAAAACACCATAAAAACTATACACAAATAACTGCCCAGTTTACACTTTCCTAAAAGTATGAAAAACCTAGAATGCCACAACAGTAAAATGCTGATGTAGGGAACAGAGAGCAAATAAACCTCAGTTCCTATGTAATTAAATTTAAAATTACCTCAATTACCCTGAGAAATGAATTAATTTACCTGTTCTTTATATTAATCTGAGAATTAGAAGGTTGTTTAATATCATCTCCATAAGTAGACCATGGTGCACAGAAAAGTGAAGAATCTACAGAACTTGAATATTCTGTTGAAGAAAATGGAGTATAGGTCTGCCTTAGGTCTACATTGTCTTCACTCTGAAAGTTTTAAGAAATGTTTATCAGATACATCAAAACTTCATTTGTTATAGAATATTAGAAAAATAAGAAAGCAGGGGAAATAACACAGGTGTAAGAGTTGGGAGAATTACATTCAAATGTAGACTTAGTGACTTAAGCTTACTTTATTCCAGGGATTGGCAAACTTTTTCTGCAAAAGGCCAAATAGTAAATATTTTAGGCTTAGCTGGCCATTAAGGTTGCTGTCAAAACTCTTCAACTCTAATGCTGCAGCACTAAATCAACCATAGACAATAAACAAATGGGTTTGGCTGCACTGCAATAAAACTTTATTTACAAAACAGGCATTGGGCAGATCTGGCTCCTTGTTGCTGGTCCGTGGCATAAAATACTTACAATTATTATACTTTTTTGTAATTCTTTGAATAGATAAGCATTATGTGGATACTAGCAATGTTATTTTTAATAAATTATATATAAAATTCAGTCTTGGGGCCAGGCGCGGTGGCTCAAGCCTGTAATCCCAGCACTTTGGGAGGCTGAGGTGGGCGGATCATGAGGTCAGGAGATGAGACCATCCTGGCTAAACCCCGTCTCTACTAAAAATACAAAAAATTAGCCAGGCGTGGTGGTGGGAGCCTGTAATCCCAGCTACTTGGGAGGCTGAGGCAGGAGAATGGTGTGAACCCGGGAGGGGAAGCTTGCAGTGAGCCGAGATTGCGCCACTGCACTCCAGCCTGGGCGACAGAGCAAGACTCCGTGTCAAAAATAAATAAATAAATAAAATTCAGTCTTAATGTCCCCAATCTCTGAAAAAAGTTAATGTATATTTATATAGAATTTTACACTATTCAAAGAAATTTCACATATATTATATTCAGTAAACCTTGTGACATGAGTATGATCTTACTTTAAAAACAAGGAAACTGAGGCTGCAAGTCACTCAGCCAATATGTAACAAATCTAAAACCAAAATTCAAGGTCTTCTTCCTTCTAGTCCCGGGCCTTTTATACAGTATCTTTTTTGTTTGTTTGTTTTTTGGAGACAAGAGTCTCACTCTGTCACCCAGGCTGGAGTACAGTGGCGAGATCTTGGTTCACTGCAACCTCTGCCTCCCAGGTTGAAGCGATTCTCCTGCCTTAGCCTCCCAAGTAGCTGGAATTACAGGCACCTGCCACCATGTCTGGCTAATTTTTGTATTTTCAGTAGAGTTTTAGGATTTCACCATGTTGGCCAGGCTGTTCTCGAATCCTGACCTCAAGTGATCTGCCTGCCTTGGGCCTTCCGAAGTGTTGGGATTACAGGCGTGAGCCATTGCACGCAGCCTCGGTGAATGCTTCTATAATGAACTTGAGTAAACAAAAAGTTTGGGTGTTAAGTTTCTTTTTTTTTTTTTTTTTTTTTCTGTTAATAGAGATGGGGTCTCGCTGTGTTGCCCAGGCTGGTCTTAAACTCCTGGCCTCAAGTGATCCTCCTGCCTTGGCTTCCCAAAGTGCTGGGATTACAGGTGTGAGTCACTTTGCCAGGCCTTGGGTTTTAAGATTTTAATGATTCAAACCCTGAAGGACCGTGTAGGGAAAGTGAATTTAACAAACAAAAAAAGATTAAGCTAATTTGTACATTGTTTATTCTAGAAAATGCTTCCTTAAAGAAGACAGAAAGTATAAATTCAAAATTTTTAACTCTCCAGATAAGGAACTATTAAAACCTGAGATGCAATAACTTAAATACCCAGACATAAACACAATGAAAATAGTATTTTCTTCTAAATACAGAAGAGATATAATTCTGGCCGGGCGCAGTGGCTCACACCCGTAATCCCAGCACTTTGGGAGGCCTAGGTGTGCGGATCACCTGAGGTCAGGAGTTCAACTCCTGACCAACATGGTGAAACCCCGTTTCTACAAAAATGCAAAAATTAGCCGGGCGTGGTGGCAGGTGCCTGTAATCCCAGCTACTCTAGAGGCTGAGGCAGGAGAGTCACTTGAACCCGAAAGGCGGAGGTTGCAATGAGCCAAGATTGAGCCACTGTACTCCAGCCTGGGCGACAGAGAGAGACTCTGTCAAAAAAGAAAGGAAAGAAAGGAAAGAAAGGAAAGAAAGAAAGGAAGGAAGGAAGGAGGGAAGAGAAAGACAGAAAAAGAGAAAAAGAGAGAAAGTGAGAGAAAAGATATAATTCTGGCTAAAAGTATTTTCTAATTGCTTTTATTCTGTTAATATTTCTAAATTTTTGTTCCTAATAGATATGATCACTGAAAAACATTTAAACTATACAACCATGTTATACGATACCAACAAAATGTGAACATTAAGAAATACCTTCCAATCATCCATCTTAAAGAATCTCAAAATATTTTACAACCATTTGTTCAAGTTCTGGTTATGATTCTATTTAAAATCCACACATTATAATTTTTCTGTGTATAGTTTATATTACAACTATTCTCAAGCTAAGGAAATGGAAACACAGAAGGCATTTTGCTGAGAGCTAAAACTAAAAACTACCTTCCCAGAATTTGTTGGTTAGCAGAAACTTTTTTTTTTTTTTTTTTTTGGAGACAGAGTCTCGCTCTGTCGCCCAGGCTGGAGTGCAGTGGCCGGATCTCAGCTCACTGCAAGCTCCGCCTCCTGGGTTCACGCCATTCTCCTGCCTCAGCCTCCCAAGTAGCTGGGACTACAGATGCCCGCCACCTCACCCGGCTAGTTTTTTGTATTTTTTAGTAGAGACGGGGTTTCACCGTGTTAGCCAGGATGGTCTCGATCTTCTGACCTCGTGATCCGCCAGTCCGCCAGTCTCGGCCTCCCAAAGTGCTGGGATTACAGGCTTGAGCCACCGCGCCCGGCCCTAGCAGAAACTTTTACAAAGGCTTTTTATCTTTCTTTCCTAATTTTATCCCTTGAGTTCTAAAGTTATCATCATAGGCCCACTCTTACTGTGTGAAGTATCCAAAGTGACATAAATAATTGTTCATCTTTTTGAAATAGTTGCTTAAACAAAAGGAACATTTTCAGATTATGTAATGTCAAGTGAGTAAACAGTATTTGAAATTAAAAATATTTGGGGAGTATTCTTTCAAGTACATTTTACATTTTAAAGCAAATTTTGAATATTACAAATAAAAATCATTTTAAAAGATTGACTTAACTTTTGTATTCTTGGGTTAAAACAACTAAAGTAATGTGGTGGATTCAAACATAATTATACTTGAAATATCTGCATCCCTTTCGTTAACAGAGGCCAGGAAATATGCAAATATTTGAGTGGCATATTAACTGGATTAACTTTAAAATGTATCACTTATATCCTTAACATACTTAAAACAATGAACTGAAATTAAATCCAAGTAAATTTTAGTCCGGATGTAAACACTGCAGAGAGCAGTGGAACTATGGTCTGGGTTCCACTTGAGCTTTGACATTTAGGGCACAAATCAAGCTCTCTAAGGCTCAGTTTCTCAATCTGTACAGTGGCATAATAATATACAAGTTTCTTAGTGTAGATTAAATAAAATAATTTATTTCTAGATATTGTTGTAATTCAAAGTACAACAATATCAACATTGATGTCCTGGTTAAATAATTTCAAATGAAAATTACTTATATTACCCAAGCTTTATTTCCTTTGATTAATAAATCTAAATGTATTGGTGAGGTAAGTGGTAGCATGTAATTTAAGACATTGTTGAAACCAGAAAATAAAGGAGTAAAGTGAAATTTTCACCTTTAAATTATCAAAAATATGTCTGTACCAACTTGCAATAAATGCCTGAAGGAAAAAAATATATTTTGATCTTACTAAATAAGTGGATTTTCTTACATTGCTGGCCTCATGTTATGCTGAGGACAAGATGGAAACAAATCAATAAAAAATATTATTCCTTGTTTTCTTTTTCTTTTTCTTTTTTTTTTTTTGAGAGGGAGTCTTGCTCTGTCACCCAGGTTGGAGTGCAGTGGCATGATCTTGGCTCACTGCAACCTCCACCTCCCTGGTTCAAGATTCTGCCGCTTCAGTCTCCCAAGCAGCTGGGATTACAGGTGCCTGCCACCACACCCGGCTGATTTTTGTATTTTTAGTAGAGATGGGGTTTCACCATGTTGGCCAGGCTGGTCTTGAACTCCCGAACTCAGGTGATCCACCCGCCTTGGCCTCCCAAAGTGCTGAGATTACAGGCATGAGCCACCCCGCCCGGCCTTAATCTGTTTTCAAAGCAAAGTATATATTCTGAAAACACCGTATTTAAACGATTGTAGCTGGACGCAGTGGCTCACACCTGTAATCCCAGCACTTTGGGAGGTCGAGGCGGGAGGATCACGAGGTCAGGAGATCAAGACATACTGGCTAAATCTCGTGTCTACGGTGAAACCCCGTGTCTACTAAAAATACAAAAAATTAGCCGGGCGTGATGCCGGGTGCCTGTAGTCCCAGCTACTTGGGAGGCTGAGGCAGGAGAATGGCGTGAACCCTGGAGGTGGAGCTTGCAGTGAGCCAAGATCGTGCCACTGCACTCCAGCCTGGGTGACAGAGCAAGACTCCGTCCCAAAAAAGGAAAAAAAAAAAAAAAAAAAAAAGATTGTTACTGGGCTGGGCGCAGTGGCCTGAAATCCTAGCACTTTGGGAGGCCGAGGCGGAAGCATGGCTGGAGCCCAGGAGTTCGAGACCAGCCCGGGGAATATGGGGAAACCCTGTCTCTAAAAACAACATAAAAATTAGCCGGGCATGATGGCAGGTGCCTGTAATCCCAGCTACTCGGGAGGCTGAGATGGAAGAACTGCTTGAACCGGGGAGACAGAGGTTACTGTGATCCGAGATCGCGCCACTGCACTCCAGCCTGGGCAACAGAACGAGACTCCGTCTCAAAAAACAAAACAAAACGGCCTGACGCGGTGGCTCATGCCTGTAATCCCAGCACTTTGGGAGGCCAAGGTGCGCGGATCACCTCAAGTCGGGAGTTCGAGACCAGCCTGACCAAAATGGAGAAACCCCGTCTCTACTAAAAATACAAAATTAGCCAGGCGTGGTGGCGCATGCCCGCAATCCCAGCTACTCGGGAGGCTGAGGCAGGAGAATAGCTTGAGCCCGGGAGGCGGAGGTTGCGGTGAGCCGAGATCACGCCACTGCACTCCAGTCTGGGCAACAAGAGCAAAACTCCATCTCAAAAAACAAAACAAAACAAAACAAAAAAGTGCAGCCGGGCGTGGTGGCGTGCGCCTCAGGAAGCTGAGGCACAAGAATCGCTTCAGCCCGGCTGGCGAAGGTTGCAGTGAGCCGAGATGGCGCCACTGCACTCCAGCCTGGGAGACAGAGCAAAACCCTGTCTCAAAAAAAAAAAAAAAAGAAAAAAGAAAAAGAAAAAAAAGGTTGTCTCCGGTTTTCTTTTCCTTAACTGTGGAGCCACTAAACCCCTATGAATCGGAGGCTCGAGTAAATTAATTTGAGAACAAATTGTGTAACAGGGGCGGAGTTTAACAGGGGCGGAGTTTACTCAAGGACCTGCGATTTGTAGCAATCGTAGAAGGAAGCGGAGCCAGCCAACATCACGCTGCCGAAGACATCGGTTAACCTGTTGCCGGCGTCGGCGCCGAGGTTCCAGCAGCGATTCGCACCTCCAGGGAACGCGACTTTGGGCTGCAGCACGCGGGAACAGGAAATATCAGAAAGTGGTCACGAGGGTGACGCCGGAGCTGAAACGGCCCGACACCTGTCCCACCTAGGCCGTTCGGCTCAATTCCGAACCCTCTCAGAGGACACGAATTTGGGGGCCCGCGCTTCCAGCCTCGGGATTCTCACTCTTCCCTCGGGCCCCCTGAGTGCCACCCCGAGGGGCGCCCCTCCCCGGCCACCGCCTCAGCGCGACGGCTGCCTCCCGGGAATCGCGGCGACCCGGGCTCCGTCCGGCCCGTCCAGTCAGCCCTCGCCGCGCCCCCCACCCGCCCGCCCCGTCCGGGCTCCCCACCGACGACCCGCCTCTGCCGCCCCGTCTGGGGACGCGTCCCCTCCTCAGCCTCTCCTCCTTGTCGCCTCTTGCAAGCCTGGCCGCCCCCTGGACCCTGCCCTTCCCCATCCGTTACCTCAAGTCCTTCCTCCCTCAGGCCTGAGGGGTGAGGGCGCGGGCAGGTGTCTCCACGTCTCACCTCCATGGGGCCCCCCCAGCCTCTCCCGGACTAGGCACAGCTCCTGGGGTACGGGGGTGAGGGGGGGCGTCCAGGCCCGGCTCCCTCAGCCCGCACCCCGCCGTCTCCGCAGCCGCCTCCGCCGCCCGGGCGCTGCCTGAAGCCAGTCTACGGGTGGGGGGGGGGCCGGAGCGGGGAGGGAGGGGCGGGGGCAGAGGCCGTTACCTGGCCTGCCTGGGGCTCGCGACTAGGCACACGGCACAGGCGCGCCCCGCCCCGCTGTGAGGCCCGCCCCCCGCTTCGCACCCCGCCATTGGCCCGATACCCATCCAATGGGCGACCACTCCAGGCTCCGTTACCCCCCAGAGACAAGCAGAGGAAGGGGCGGTTAGCGAACCTCGCTCTCTGAGCTTTTCCCGCTCAAAGTAAATGTGTTTGGGATTGGCCCGGACTGGCAGGCACCGGCCCGATGATTTGCTGATAGGACAGCGGAGAGGCGGGGCGTGGAAGGTTGAAAGAGCGCAGCCCTACTGGGTGGGAGAGGTATTGGGGGCGCTTGGAAGATTTGAGAAGTCGCTCAGCAACTGGCTCATCTTCCAAAACCTAGCCGTTGCGCACATTTCATTTGTCCGACATTTCATATTTGTCCCTTAGTCCCTCCCGTAGCTCCCAGAATCCTTTGGAGCTGCCCAGAGACTAATATATCTTGTACCGGTTTGGGGAGGGCGAGGAACAACTTGTGGACTGGGTGTTGTTGGCAGACCACCCTTTTGAGGGAGAGCTGCCCTGTGTCCTAAGCCCGGGCTTCCAGTCAGGGTTAAGACTGAGTGTTAATGTGACTTTTGAACAAAGTTCGCTGTGACCTTTTGTTGGTTTGTGTTGTTTGTCTGTGTAAAACAGGGTCTTGCTCTGTCGCCCAGGCTGGAGTGCAGTGGCGCTATCATAGCTCGTTGCAGCCTTGAACTCCCGGGTTCAAGCGATCCTCCCGCCTCAGCCTCACGAGTAGCTGGGGCTGCAGGCTACGCGACGCCACCACTCCTGGCTAATTTTTAAAAATTTTTTGTAAAACTGAGGGGCCTGGGGGTTGGGTCTCTTTATGTTGCCCAGGCTGGTCTCAAACTCCTGGTCTCAGCCTCCCGAGTAGTTGGGGCTACAGGCGCATGCCACCACTCTCAGCTAATTTTTGTGTGTGTGTGTGAGATGGAATGTCACTCTGTCGCCAGGCTAGAGTGCAGTGGCACAAAGGCTCACTACAACCTCTGCCTCCCGGGTTCGAGCGATTCTCCTGCCTCAGCTTCCCAAGTAGCTGGGACTACAGGCCCATGCCACCACTCCCAGCTAATTTTTGTATTTTTAGTAGAGACGGGAATTTCACCATGTTGCCCAGGATGGTCTCCATCTCTTGACCTCGTGATCTGCCCGCTTCAGCCTCCCAGAGTTCTGGGATTACAGGCGTGAGCCACCGTGCCTGGCCCCAGCTCATTTTTAAATTTTTTTGTAGAGCCAGGGTTGGAGGTGGGGATGGGAGTGGGGGCGTGGGTCTCTTTATGTTGCCCAGGCTAGTCTTGAACTGAACTCTTGACCTGAAGTGATTCTCCGCCTCGGCCTCCCAAAGTGTAAGATTACAAGTGAGAACTTACATGAAGAAGCCATTCCAGGCACCCAACAAACCATTCATATGGCAGTCAGTTTGGGGATATGACGGTCTCGGAGAAATGCTAGTTTTTGTCCCCAGACACTGCTAAAAATGAGATAGTTGAAATATAAAAGAAGTAAACACAGCACTTTTAGGCTGTTTTTATATTTAAAATCAAAACTTGAGAAATGAGCACTTAAGTGGAAGATACTGTTTTAACTCAAACACAAATGGAAGTAGGAGGATGAGTTTTATTGACCCATATCGTCCTGATAATTACTTCAGGTCTCTACTCAGCTTTGAGTTCAAAATGCTCACCAAGACTGGGCACAGTGGCTCATACCTGTAATCCCAGCACTTTGGGAGGCCAAGGCAGGGGGATTTCTTGAGCCCAGGAGTTGCCCAGCTAGGGCAGCATAAGGAGACTTCCTCTCTACGAAAAAATTAACAGTTGGGTGTGGTGGTGTGCGCGGTACTTGCACTTGGGAGGCTGAGGTGGGAGGATCGCCTGAGCTGGATAGTTAGAGGATGCAGTGAGCCATAATTACTCCATTACACTCCAGCATGGGCGACAGAGCAAGACCCTGTTTCAAAAAAAAAAAAAAAAAAAAAAGAAGAAAGAAAAGAGAAAAAGCTGCTGGGCTTATACCTGCAATCCCAGCATTTAGGGAAGCAAAGGCAGGCGGATAGATTGAGCTCAGGAGTTTGAGATTTGCCTGGGCAATATAGTGCTCCACAAAAAGGAAAACCAAAATGTGCATGCACACACACACACACACTAAAAGAAATAGCTGACCAGGTGGTGTGGCTCTAACAGTTACATTTCTCTGCCTCAGCCTTAAAGTTGCTGGTGTAGGGCTCATTGCATTGAGGACTACTGGCTTTTTCCCCCTCTCCAGTACTCCCCAGAAGAGTTTTGAAAAACTATGAATCCTCTTATGTATTTTTGTAGTAAAATATATAGAAGATTTGCCATTTTTAAGTGTTTGGTTAAGTGGCGTTAAGCATGTTCATAATGTTGTGTAACCATGACCGCTCTACAGTTTCAGAACTTCATTAATCACAAACAGAAACTCTGCATCCCATAAATAATTACTCTCCATGTCCCCTTCTCCCAGTTCCTGGCAACCACCATTCTACTTTCTATCCCTATGAATTTGACTACTCTAGGTACCTCATATAAGTGGAATCATACAGTATTTATCCTTTTGTGCCTGGCTTATTTTACTAAGCATAATGTCATCAAGTTTCCTTCATGCTATAGCATATACCTGAATGTCATTCCTTTTTATGGCTGACTAAGGTTCCATTGTATGGATATACCACATTTTGTTCAAGTATTCATCTATTTATGGACACATGGGTGGTTTCCATCTTTTTTTTTTTTTTTTTTTTTTTGAGTCAGAGTCTTGCTCTGTGCTGCAGACTGGAGTGCAGGCACAATCTTGGCTCACTGCAACCTCCCCCTCATTGGAGGAATCATTCAAACGATTATCCTGCCTTAGCTTCCCCAGGAGCTGGAATTACAGGCATGCGCCACCAAACCTGGCTAATTTTTTTTTTTTTTTTGAGACACAGTCTTGCTCTGTTGCATAGGCTGGAGTGCAGTGGCGTGATCTCAGCTCACTGCAACCTCTGCCTCCTGGGTTCAAGTGATTCTCCTGTCTCAGCCTCCTGAATAGATGGGATTACAGGCATGGACCACCATGCCCAGCTAATTTTTGTATTTTTAGTAGAGACAGGGTTTTGCCATGTTGGCCAGGCTGGCCTCGAACTCCTGACCTCTGGAGATCCACCCGCCTCGGCCTCCCAAAGTGCTGGGATTACAGGGGTGAGCCACGGTGACCAGCCTAATTTTTGTATTTTTAATAGAGACAGGATCTCACCATGTTGGCCAGGGTGGTCTTGACCTCTTGACCTCAAGTGATCTACCTGCCTTGACCTCTCAAAGTGATTACAGGCATGAGTCACTGCGCTTAGCCCTCAACTTTTCACGATTGTGAATAGTACTACTAGGAACATTGGTGTACAAGTATTTGATTCATTTTTTTTCCAATTCTTTTGGGTATATACCTAAGAGTGGTATTGTTGGGACATATGGTAATTGTATTTGATGTCTTGAGTAATTCCAAAATGTTTTACACTGTGACTGCACCATTTTACATTCTCACCAACAATGCATGAAAGTTTCCATTTCTCCACATCCTCACCAATACTTGTTATTGTCTTTTCCCCTCCCTTCCTTCCTTCCTCCCTCCCTCCCTCCCTCCCT